>NC_056740.1:475182609-475382609 GCF_019279795.1 Protopterus annectens
CTCATCAGCTGGCACTGGCAATCCTTTTTAACTTCCTTTAATACCGCACTTCATCTCAGTACTAAGGCACCTATCTACCATCTACGTGCCTACACTACTTCTCTGTTTCCTCTTGCACTCCTTAATCTTCCCCTACTATTTCCTCCTAGACTCTGCACCCACCTAATCCACATCTCACCAAACATTGCTTTTTATCTCTCTCTGTTTACAGCCATTTTGTATGTCTAACAAGCTTATTACTATATCATTGCTGTGTTTGTTACTATTTGTACTCATTTTTAACAAGTGCCATCCAAGATTTATACAATGCTTCTATGCAAGTATGAATGTATACTCCATGTATATCCAATGTCTCTCATGTAACCATGTTATTCATATTTTATGTTCAAGCTTTTTGCTAACCTTGCTCACTTGAATTTATATTAATATTTTTCTTAGTAACTCTGTACTTAATGTATCTTTGTGTGGAGCTTTTCTCCCTGGGCCTCCACTGAAAAAGGACCTGTGTCCAGTCAGATCTTCAAAACCTCCCTTCAATGAATGACCAGATCATCAAATACATTCCCATGGTAAATAACTACTGATACCACCACTAACAAAAACAAAACTGTACCATCTCCGCCCTCCCATGAGATCACCAACTCCAAGATTGCACTGTTGTTTGGAAAAGGGTAAAGTGCACCTTGTTGGCCAGCAGATTACTTACCATGGGAATGGCATCAGCAGTCTGGTCATTCGTTAAAGTCAGGTTTCGATGATTTTATCTCGATGGTATGGGATTCAATATTGTGGGATTCCGATGTTATCAGGTAGCTTTCCGTATACATGCATATTTATTCAGTACAATCACACCAGGTGTATGCTGGAAGTATCTGTCACAGTGCTTATACCAGACTAATACTGAGATATATGCAGTACCATATACAGGGCCAAAACACAAAATGTAAACATCAGTAGTTGTTATATCGTTATGTAGATCGTGGATCACCCGTTGAACTGTTGCTATAACCTAATCATCCTCAGCAGAGTTTATACTCTGTGAGCTAGGTCTATTTAATGATTTTGGGCTTTCAGTCAGAATGTTACTATATAGGTCACATAGCATGTTATCTGGGCAGTTATATACCAGGTCTGTCCCGTTCATTCACTTATTGATTGATTAGTTGTTAACCAGATATCTAGAATGGTAGAAGACCCATTCAGCCCCTTCCTATTAATAATAAGCAGTACAGAATATATATGCACAGAATGACAGAGATGGGTTTATTTACAATACAAATATGCACAGGAGGTTTAATGCAGCAAAGAAAATGTGGCATATAGTCCAAGTATTAACAGGAAATCCAGTTACTGACATATTAGCAGCTAAGCATCAAGCATTTAAAATAATCTGAAAACATTGCTATAGAATCCCTAACTCACCCCTTCCACTACCAATCTCTAAGTCTAACATTTTACTCTTAGGACACCTAAATATTCGAAGTGTCAACAACAAAATTACTCAACTTCACTCTCTTCTGCAATGTCACTCTTTTGACATTCTCTGTTTAACAGAAACCTGGTTAAAGCCCTACACTAAAGATACTGAAATCATTCCCCCAGGCTACAACATCTTACGATTAGACCGCAATAATCGTAAAGGCGGAGGAGTAGCTCTCATTTTTAAAACCGAACTTAATATATCCACAATTCCCTATGACCCCCCTGAAAACACCAACACTGAACTCCTTATAACTAAGCTACAACTTAACCCTAATAAAGCCATCTACATTATCTGTACCTACCTTCCACCTGGTAATAACTCCACAAACATAGAAAGTATTCTTAGTTGGGCTTCAACTAACTACCCACAAAAAAACATAATACTTGGAGACTTTAACCTTGATTGGTACTCAGTTAATTCTAACAACCCAGCCTCCCATATTAATCTCCATGGCTTTACCCAAACTATAAATACCCCCACTAGAACTAATAAACCTAACAACAAAGAAAGTATACTTGATTGGATCCTTGTTAACAAACCCCAACTTAATTACCTAGCAGGGACCCTGCCTGATGATATCAGTGACCATAACTTAACCTATATCATAAGGCAAAAGAATATCACTACAAATACCCCTTCAGTCAGGACCGTACGAAGTAATAAACATTTTAACCCCACTCTATTTAAAACTGAGCTCAATGCATGTGACTGGATTCCACTAAAAACTCTTCCCCCTAATGAAGCAGTTCAATACTTTAATACCAAATTCTTAACAATCTTAGATAACCATGCTCCAAAACGAACTATAAGAATAAAAACTAAACCAGCCCCCTGGCTATCTAAAGAAACAAGACAGAAAATATTACTCAGAAACAAACTCTGGCTACAATGGAGAACAAGTAAACTACCCTCAGATCATCAAACCTTTAGACACCTAAGAAACATTACCAAAAAAGCTATTCTTTCTGATAAAAAACACTACTATTGTAACCTTCAGCAATCTAATCATAACAATCCCCAAAAATTCTGGGCAACATTGAACAAACTTCTTCACCCTGGACAAACTTCCACTCCCTCCCCCTTGGGATCAGACAAAATTTCTTCCCTTGAAACTGCCAACGCTTTCAACTCCTTTTTCACTGATACTATCAACTCACTAGCCTCTCACCTTTCTTCAGATAACTCTAATGTTCCTCAACTTGCCTCTACTAATTTACCGAGCTTTACTATTCAGCCCATCTCTACCACCTTCATCCTAAAATGTATTCAAAAGCTTAAGCCATGTACTCCATCAGCCGACCAACTTCCATCTGAATTTCTTCAAAAAGCAGCCATAGAAATAGCCTATCCCATATCTATTCTTATTAACAGAACCATTAAAGAAAGAAACATCCCTGATATCTGGAAAATCTCACATATTATACCCTTACACAAGGGAGGAAACTCTACAGAATATTCTAATTATAGACCCATTGCCCTCTTGTCTCCACTAGCAAAAATCATGGAAAAATGTATTCACCACCAACTAATGTCCCACTTAACTAAACATAACATACTATCTCATTGTCAATATGGCTTCAGACCTTTTCATAGTACTACTACTGCTCTCCTTTCTTTCACTGACTTCATTAACAAAAACCGCAATAATAATACCCTTTCTTCAGCACTTTTCATCGACCTATCTAAAGCTTTTGACATGGTAAATCACCCTCTTCTCCTAAAAATCTTGGAATCACTTGCTATTGAACCGAATACCATCCAGTGGTTCACCTCCTATCTTTCTAACAGGAAACAAGCTGTACTCTGGGAGAATAAACTCTCCTCTCTTCTCCCAATCTCCCTCGGTGTACCACAAGGCTCGATTCTTGGGCCCCTTCTTTTCTCCCTATTCATAAATGACTTACAAGTAGCTATTCCCCAAGCTACGTGCATACAATATGCAGATGACTCCACACTCATCTGCTCTGCAAAAACCATCCCAGAGCTTCAAACTGTTACTCAAAAGGTATTCCATTCTGTTGAAGCATGGTTCTTAAAACGCTGCCTACTTCTTAATGCCAAAAAAACAAAACTCCTCCTTTTCAAACCCACTACCAGATCCCCCCCACTGGACTTCTCCATCTCTTCTATTAACAATACTCTCATATCACCTGACTCTTCTACCAAACTACTAGGTGTGACAATTGATAACAATCTTACCTTTGATTATCACATAAACAACACTATCAAAACTGTACATAGAAAACTGGGCTCCCTCTATAGAATTAAAACATTCCTATCCCCAACAGCCAAAGCTACTTTGGCTCACTCTCATCTCATTTCCACTCTTCTCTATGCCTCACCAATTTACACTAACCTAAAGAAAAATAATCTTTCTAAATTGACCACTACTTACAATAGTATAGCAAGATTTGTTACTGGTAATCAATTCAGAACACACCACTGCCTGAACCTACAACAACTTCACTGGCTTGAATTACAAAACATGTTGCTTCTTTCTCAACTTCCCATCATCCACAGATCTTTTTATCTGCCAAACAACACTCCTTCATTTTCTAACCTCCTCGCCCCTTATTCTAACCTGAACTCACTCCGCTCCTCTAACAAACTCCTAGTTACTGCTACCAAATCCAATAACCTTGCAGGTGACTCCCTGTTCTCTAACTCCATTGGTAAACACTGGAACCTATTGCCCACTGAACTGACTTCTATTTTATCTCCTGTCCTTTTCAAACAAAAACTTAGACTCTACCTTACAAAACACTGGCTATGCCCCTGCCTTAACCCAGACTGAACCCATGTATTCAGCTATTCCCACTTCCCCTTCATCTCTGTGACTTCTGCTACCTTCTATTTTATTTCCTCACTATTCTATCACTTACCCCTCCTCTATCCTTCTCCTTCCTGATTATATTACTCAGTTTACTGAGGACTTCAAGAAATATCTAATCTAATCTAATCTACTTACATAGTTGTCTTTAAATACCCTTATCTCTTTCTTATAATGTTTGATTATGCTAAATAACTTATGCCTGTGTTTTGCTTCCAAGAACAATAAGTACACTTTTGTACAACTGTTAATTGTGACTACTATAAGTTTGATTCTTTGTATAATATTGTCCTGATACAGTATATTTTTTATGCTGCTCTTTATTGCATCGTATGTAATAGTTACTATGTCTTTGTGGAGCTTTTCTCCCCGGGCCTCTGCTGAAAATGGAAATATATCCAGTCAGACTAGCCCGGTTAACAAATGTAAAATAAATAAAATAAAAAAATAAAATAAAATTGTAAACAATCCAGCACCCTTTAAATAGTTGCAATTGTATTCTTGATTTAGATAAGAATTCAATTGTTTTTAAGCAGTAATAGGTTGTCCCCCCCCCCCATGGTGCAGAGGGGTGAACCCTTAACCACAAACCAGATGACCTGTGTTTGATTAGCAGGCACAGATGCTGGAGGGATCAGACAGGATGACAGGAGTTAGCAGCATCATGTATATCGATTGTGGGGGAGGGGGATGTGGCATGGGAGTTAGCAGCATAGTGTTTATCCATCCGGGGGGGTGGCTTGTCTCTACATGTGGGTGACACCCAGTAGGAGAGCTGAGCAGTGCATCCCATAGAGTCCAGGCCAGTAGCCCCATAGGTCAGACAGTAATCATGCAGTGAAGTTTGTGTGTTCCTCTCTCAAAGACTCACAGCACTATGGTCCCTTGGAAGCTTCCAAAGTGTGTTAGGAGGTTCTAGCCCCAAGGACAGATTATGATGACTGTCCAGATGATGACCTCATGATCAGCTTTTACCTCACAGGGAAACAAATGGGCTAATGATGGCTCTTATCCATGTGATGACCAAATGAGCTACATATATCTTGGGGGGGGGGGGGGTGATGGTCAGCAGGATAAGGGGTTAAAAAACAGTAATAGTAAATTATCTGTAATTCATTAGTAAGACTATTCCCATATGCAGGAAGCTAATTTGTGGAAAAAGTGGTCACATTCACTTAGTAAACTGATACCTGTAAAGTTCTAGGTTATTGCTATTGAAAAGGATGCACAGTGTGTGATGGACAGACAATGTGTTTACTAGTACTAGGTAGTATCAAGGTTCACAGTACTAGTACTGGGAAGTATCAAGGTTCACAGTACTAGTACTGGGAAGTATCAAGGTTCACAGTACTAGTACTGGGTAGTATCAAGGTTCACAGTACTAGTACTGGGTAGTATCAAGGTTCACAGTACTAGTACTGGGTAGTATCAAGGTTCACAGTACTAGTACTGGGTAGTATCAAGGTTCACAGTACTAGTACTGGGTAGTATCAAGGTTCACAGTACTAGTACTGGGTAGTATCAAGGTTCACAGTACTAGTACTGGGAAGTATCAAGGTTCACAGTACTAGTACTGGGAAGTATCAAGGTTCACAGTACTAGTACTGGGTAGTATCAAGGTTCACAGTACTAGTACTGGGTAGTATCAAGGTTCACAGTACTAGTACTGGGTAGTATCAAGGTTCACAGTACTAGTACTGGGTAGTATCAAGGTTCACAGTACTAGTACTGGGTAGTATCAAGGTTCACAGTACTAGTACTGGGAAGTATCAAGGTTCACAGTACTAGTACTGGGAGTATCAAGGTTCACAGTACTAGTACTGGGTAGTATCAAGGTTCACAGTACTAGTAGTGGGTAGTATCAAGGTTCACAGTACTAGTACTGGGTAGTATCAAGGTTCACAGTACTAGTAGTGGGTAGTATCAAGGTTCACAGTACTAGTACTGGGTAGTATCAAGGTTCACAGTACTAGTACTGGGTAGTATCAGGTTCACAGTACTAGTACTGGGTAGTATCAAGGTTCACAGTACTAGTACTGGGTAGTATCAAGGTTCACAGTACTAGTACTGGGTAGTATCAAGGTTCACAGTACTAGTACTGGGTAGTATCAAGGTTCACAGTACTAGTACTGGGTAGTATCAAGGTTCACAGTACTAGTACTGGGTAGTATCAAGGTTCACAGTACTAGTACTGGGTAGTATCAAGGTTCACAGTACTAGTACTGGGTAGTATCAAGGTTCACAGTACTAGTACTGGGTAGTATCAAGGTTCACAGTACTAGTACTGGGTAGTATCAAGGTTCACAGTACTAGTACTGGGTAGTATCAAGGTTCACAGTACTAGTACTGGGAAGTATCAAGGTTCACAGTACTAGTACTGGGTAGTATCAAGGTTCACAGTACTAGTACTGGGTAGTATCAAGGTTCACAGTACTAGTACTGGGTAGTATCAAGGTTCACAGTACTAGTACTGGGTAGTATCAAGGTTCACAGTACTAGTACTGGGTAGTATCAAGGTTCACAGTACTAGTACTGGGTAGTATCAAGGTTCACAGTTGCATACTTAGGCTAATAGTCACAGGGGCCTTTTTAAGCCTAGCCATGCCTACCAAATGTATCTGGCAGGGTTAGAGCTTGGGTGGTCAAGCATTTACAGGCAGTCTGTGTCCACTAGGGATATAGGTGCTAGACCAGGGGTGACTTTGTGATTCCCCAGGCACTGGTCCAAGTTATACTTGAATTAGGTTACGGAAGAATTCTGTTTCACGTGAATGTGAAGCCTGTTCCAGAGAGAGGGTAGGCACACTTGTCACCCTACATGTCTTATTTTTGTCAAATGTAAGGTTTAAGTCCCTAGATTCATTAATTCTTGTGCTATTTGTTTTGCAGATATGCAGAAGGTCCCATCGGAGCAGGATCCAAGCATGCCTAGTATGCCAGGCATAAACCGCCCTGCAACACTCTGTAAGAGACTGAGTACAAGAATAGGGCTTTGAGTCGATCTGCACAGGATATGTTGTTTATGCCCAATATTATTTTTATGAGTCTTTCATGAATCTTTGTGGACATTTCAATTGCTGCATGTACCTGGTCAGGTGCAAAGGGGATATTTCTGTCAGTGATTTCTCTGATGAGTAAAGCCAAAGGTAGTGCACTATAAAATAATGTCCAACTATTAACAAAAAATGTTATCATACGGGTGAAAAATAACTTCGGAGCCACTTTTCGACCAAACACACAATTTTTTTGAACTCCCAAGCAAAATAAAACTTGAGCACTTTTGTCTCCAAAAAAATGGGACTTCATCACACTTAATTCTCTGCAAGAAAAACCAATACCGCCAGATAGAGCACTCTCATCAAAAGTCCAATGAATTAAAAAGAAAACGATGAGTGCACCATGGACTGCAAGATTAAGTTCCAATAGAAATTCAACGAAGGCTTCCTTGTAGAAGCAATGGTTCACATTTATTGTTGAAAACAAACAAACAAACAAACACAAGAACTGCAGTAAAATAAGCGCTTTCGCGTTGCACATCAACGCTTCATCAGACATAAATGCAGTAAAAACCTCCCCACCCTAAATACTAAAAACTTCATGACATCACAACATTCATTAAGACAATCAGCCAAACAGTACAAGGCATTAAAACACAACATAAATTAAAATTAAAAATGAAAATTAATGCTTGAGAGATCTAGATGTTAAAAAAGGCTTAATGGAGAACCTATCATTAAGCCCAAACCTGTGGGCTTGTAATTTCATTATCCATTTGCCCTCTCTTTCCTCTGTTCTGTTTCTAAAATTACCCAGCCTATTGTCTTTAATAACCAACTCTAAGACTTGAAATTTAAAATTATGTGTGCTGCCTAACTCCACTATATGTTTTGCCAGGGCATTCATGGTGTTACCTTTTGTGATAGCATAAATATGCTCTCTAACACGCTCTCGTAGCGACCTAGTCGTCATGCCCACATAAAATGTTTGGCACAATTGACACTCAGCTACATATATTAAATTTACAGATCTACAAGTGGCATAATGTTTAAACAAATATCTCTTATTAGTAACCGGGTGCGTAAAGCTGTCAGAATTGGAAATATATTTGCACTGATTCCAAGTGTGGCAGGCAAAGGTGCCTGTTTTGTGAGTCAATTGTGTATTGGGATGGCTCCTGTCATAACATAATAACCTATTGAGTGAGGACATATTCCTATAAAAGTTCTTAGCTAAGTTCTCTTTATGTTTGTGATACGCTGCTGGTTGTGATGTTAACTTAGAGACTCTGACCGTTTGATTAGTAACAATGTTCCTATGTATATGCTTAGGATGCATACTTTCCCGATGTAGCATATACATAGGAACATTGTTACTAATCAAACGGTCAGAGTCTCTAAGTTAACATCACAACCAGCAGCGTATCACAAACATAAAGAGAACTTTTTATCTAGGGGCTATGAGAAAAAGCATGTATACGATGCTATTTCTATGGGTGATCGTCGTAGATCACAAGAGGGAGCCCCTTTGATCAATAGATCAAGTGGTTATCTACAACAATTCAAATGCAGAAACAGTGACAATGTTAATAGGATTGTTATTCCATATACTAACAGGAATAACTACATCTTGGATGTCCTTAATAAACATTGGGGCATCTTAATGATTGATGACAGAATTAGATCGTTAGTTGATGCAAGACCTAGAGTGGCTTATAGGAATATGTCCTCACTCAATAGGTTATTATGTTATGACAGGAGCCATCCCAATACACAACTGACTCACAAAACAGGCACCTTTGCCTGCCACACTTGTAATCAGTGCAAATATATTTCCAATTCTGACAGCTTTACGCACCCGGTTACTAATAAGAGATATTTGTTTAAACATTATGCCACTTGTAGATCTGTAAATTTAATATATGTCTTCATGTCCCTTCGGAAGTTACATGGTGCCTGTTGGTCTGGTTGGCCATCACTCATGCAGCTCCAGTTGCGGGTATCCTCCATAGATCACAAAATCTGGATGGAGCATGAATATAGGTGGACATGGGCCAAAAAAAGGTACAAATATGAATGTTGCTCTTATAGAATTAGAAAGTTGTTAGAATATGTTGTTTGGATCTCAAATGTCTCATTATTTTCAGCCTTCCGGCTTTTATGATTTTTCAGTACCTGCCAGTAAGCCACAATTTTGTGAAAGATGGATTGAAGGT
Source organism: Protopterus annectens (assembly GCF_019279795.1). Classification (NCBI taxonomy): domain Eukaryota; kingdom Metazoa; phylum Chordata; order Ceratodontiformes; family Protopteridae; genus Protopterus; species Protopterus annectens. The sequence goes on from NC_056740.1 coordinate 475,192,135, forward strand.
GTGGGGCAGTGATCTGGAATTTTTATTTCCTCCCAAGAAAATATGAAACTTTTGTGCTACACCTACTATGGAAAGGTTCCGGCTTTTATGGTTTGCCAATACCTGCCAGTAAGCCATAATTTTGTGAAAGATGGCTTGAGGGTGTGGGGCAGTGATCTGGATTTTTTTTTTCTCCCAAGAAAATTTGAAACTTTTGTGCTCCGCCTACTATGAAAAGGTATAATGGTGCATCTCATAGGTTCATAGGTAGGTACTAGGCTAATTACCACATAGGTGACAGTCCCCTTAATACAAAAGAGGTAATAAGAGATCTGGGGACCCAGGTAGATAGTAATCCTTCCTTTGACAATCATATTGCCAAAGTAGTTAGGAAATCCTTCTATGTGACCCATCTAATTACTAAAGGGTTCGCATCTAGAAATAAAGAGGTTATAGTGCCCCTCTACTTGTCACTCATCAGACCCATCATAGAGTACAATGTCCCATTTGGGATGTACCTCAGAAGACACTTCCAACAGCTGGAAAGACCACAAAAGTACCTCACCAAGAGGATTACTGGCCTCAAACATATGTCCTATGCAGCCCGACTGAAAAAACTCTGGCTGTGCTCAGTGGCATATCGCTTACTCAGAGGTGATCTCTGACTGGCTTACAAAGCCATGTCCAACTCAGAATTGATGGACATGCTTCACCAAAAAAAATCCAAGTCACTGCGAGCCATGCGCTCTAGTGAGCTAAACCTCGCCACAACAATAAATAGAACATGCTGGAGGGATAGATTCCTGTCACAGAGACTCTCCATGCTTTGGAACAAAATTCCAATCTACCTTAGGCAGAGCCCCTCACTAACACTCTTCAAGAGTGGATGGGCAACAGAAAATACACACCTGGGATCACTTCATTGGCTCTACTTGACAGAGGATCAGTTAATTAATCAATGGGGTGGCGAAAGCCGACACACTCAGGCTAGGCTTATAAATGCCCTTGGGCAGATAGCCTAGTACCAACCTATGAACCTATGAACCTATTGGCCCTAGGGACTATATAAATTGTCATTGCTTTTAGCCTGAAAACTGCTTCTGCCCTCTCCTCCATATAGTTAGAAGCAACAAGTGTGACTCATACTAGTAATAGTGTTTTTAACAAACTAACATAATTATTTATAACAGTTCATTTTTTAGTGAGAATTTCATATGTATGTAAATAGTACGAATACACATCTTTTGTGTTTGTTTTTTACAATACTTTATAGTTTTTAATGTCAGGGTTCATGCTTTACTATTCATACACATTTACATGTTTCACTTTTTTTTAATGCATATGTTTTTAAATCACATCTTTTTATGTGTAAGTAACACACTGTGCTTTTAAATATGTCAGGAAGTGACGTCATGCTTTAAAGTATTTAACCAGGTAGTCATTATTTTGTAATTGTCTGATGAAGTTCCTTGCAAATGCTTTTTGGAATGAAAGCACTTACTTGCAGTTTGAATAATAAATGCAGCACCTGCTTGTGAAGGCTTAAGCTTTTTTGTGTACTTCTTAGAGGTGGGGCAGGTTGTGTCATAATGTGTTTCTAGTTCAGATTATACGATGATTTACATCTCATTTTTCTTTGCAGATGGGGTTGCTATGATGAGTCTTTCAATGCAGTCACAGATGGTTCAGCCCAGAGGTCATATCAGCTCGTCCCAGAGGTTGTATCAGCTGGTGAGTTGAAGGATGTGGTCTCATCAGGTGATGGATGTTGCTGTAAAGTGGCTTTGAATGATGGAGCTGCATAGATTGTGCTCCCATAGGTTCATAGGTTCATAGGTTCATACTAGGCTATCTGCCATAGGGCATTTATAAGCCTAGCCAGAGTGTGTTTGGGTTTCGCCACCCTTTTTAAATTAATTTTGCTATGCCCTTTTTCGAGGTTAGTATACTGTGCCTCTGTCTAACAGTGACACAGAAGTGATACCCGGGGTAAACCTATGATCTCCCATCCACTCATCAAGATTCCTCTTGAAGAGAGTCAATGAGGGACTCTGCCTAACCTGGACTGGAATTTTATTCCAGAGTGAAGGGAGCCTCTGGGTTATGAATCTGTCCCTCCAGCATGTCCTATTTATTTCAGTGCTGAGGTTCAAGTCTCTCGAGCATGTAGCTCGATGGGATTTGGATTTTCTGAGGTGCAGCATGTCCATTAATTCCGGGTTGGACATGGCTTTATACGTCAGGCACAGATCGCCTCTGAGCAGGCGGTATGCCACTGAGTAGAGATGGAGTTTCTTTAACCGGGCAGCATATGGCATCTGTTTGAGCCCTTTGATCTTCTTGGTGAGGTACTTTTGGGGTCTTTCCAGTTGCTGCAGGTGTCTGGTAAGGTACATCCCAAAAGGGGCATTGTACTCAATTATGGGCCTGAAGAGAGATGAGTAAAGAGGCACAATGACCTCCCCTGATCTAGATGTGAATCCCTTCATGATTAGGTGGGCTATATAAAATGTTTTTCTAACCACTTTGGCCACATGGTTGTCAAATGAGAGATTGCTATCAACTTGCATCCCCAGGTGCCTAATTACTTCTTCTGTACTTAATGGATTACCACCTATGTGGTAATTTGTGGGCACTTTGTTTTTGCCAAAGGGGATGACTATACACTTTTTGGTGTTTAGCTTGAGGCCATGGCTCTGGCACCAGTTGTCTGTTTCTATGAGGCCCTTTTGGAGGATGCTTGTGTCAACTGGAGAGTAGATTATGGCGCCCAGTTTGCAGTCATCTGTGAACTTGGTCAGCCACAGTCCTTCCATGTTTGCCTGTACCTCCGAGAAATATATACCAAACAAGAGAGGTCCCAGTTCTGAGCTTTGTGGTGTCGCCACTTGTAACTGGTTTGGAGTCTGACATGGCTCCAGCAATTCTAACCATGTGGGTTCTGTCCTTGAGCCAGTTTGCAACCCATCTAGTGACATAGGGGTTTATATTTAAGCTGGTGAGCTTATCTATAATGCCTGAGTGGGGTATTGTATTGAAGGCTTTTGCAAGGTCCAGGTAGTCTGTGTGGACCACCTTCCCCTTGTCAATGGCCTTGGTGACTGTTTCAAAGAAATCTGCCAGGTTTAAGAGGCAGGATCTGCCCTTAACAAAGCCAAACTGGGTAGGATCCAGTGTCTATAGGTCCCCAATATCTTTATTTATGAGGTCCATGATGATCCTTTCCATAGCTTTGCAGACCAAGCTAGTCAGGCTTATGGGGCGATAGTTTCCAGGATCTGTTGAGGCACCACCTTTGTGGAGAGGGACAACTGTTTCTGTACGCCACTCTTTGGGTACATATCCTGTAGTAAGGCTGAGATTGAACAGTAGTTTTATGTTTGGGTTTAGCTCTTCTTGGAGTTCATGTAGGACGCAGCCCGGGACACCGTCTGGTCCCATTGATGCGTGTTTTTTGCTTTGGAGAGGGCGTCTCTTACCTGAGCATCTGAAATGTCAGGGGAGCAGCACTTTGCTGGGATAGATATTTGCCCTTTTGGTGGGGAGGGGGGGGGTTTGCGCTGAACCTGTCAGCTAGGATGTTGGCAATGTCTGTGGGTTCGGTGTATTTTTTGTCATTTTGGACTAATTCTGAGCATATCTGGGAATTCCCACCCAGGTTCCTAACATAACTAAAGAAAGCCTTGTGATTATCCTTAGTGTCCTGTGCAAGTTTTCTCTCGAAGCTGGTTTTGGATGATTTTATGAGTGCCCATAGTTTTTTTGCTAATACTGATGAGATGCCTTCCCTTTTTGGGATTTTGCTCTATCATGTAGTAGCTTCCTCCTTCTCTTGTATAGTTTGTTTATGGCTGGGGTCCACCAGGCAGGACGTCTGACTTTGGAGGATTGGGTCTTGGTTTTATTTGGATTGCATGATCCATGCATTCCTGAAGGTGTTCATAGAATGCATTTATAAAGGATTCTGCGGTCTGGGCCATATTTTCCACAGGCCCGGGGGCTTTGAAGGATTCCACCTCGGTTTTGAGGAGTGTGAAATTTGCTTTAGAGAAGTTTTTCACTGTGGTTTTCTGGGCAGGGGGTGGGGTCGGGATGTGAATATCCAATGAGATTAGTTTATGGTCTGATCTTACCAGTGAGGGATACACTTCTGGTCTGGAGCATAGAGTCCCCATGTTGGTGATGATCAGGTCCAGTATGTTTTCCCCTCTTGTGGGAGTGGTAACAAGTTGTTCCATAGCATTTGAGTTTATAAATTCTAGGAACCTTTGGTCTAGGTTGTTGGTGCTAGAGTAATGCTCCCAGTCTATGTTTGGGTAGTTGAAGTCGCCCAATATAATGGTGTTTGGAGGGACCTTCATATTTTTCAGTGTTCTCAGGAAGGCCGAGTGGGGTTCCTGGGTTTGGGAGGGTGGTCTGTAGCAGGCTATAAACTGGAAGGCAGTTTTACCCACTGTTAGTTGCACATGGATAGTCTCTGATGCTTTGTGCTGTGCCACCAACCTGGAGGTGTGGGTATATTTGACGAATATTGATACTCCCCCTCCTTTTGTGGTTCGGTCCAAGTTTTGGGGCCGAAAAGCATGGTATGAGGTATAACCTGGTAGTGCTGTGGTGCTCTCGGGAGCCTTCAACCAGGTTTCTGTTACTGCACAGATATCGATGTTCTCCATGCTAAGGACAGTTTTGAGTGCGTGCATCTTGAGGTTTAGACTTCTGGCGTAGAGTAGCATTACTCTTAGTTTCTTATCCCTTGTGATACCTATGGAGGTGGGTTTGTCTTTTGAGCCTTGCCTAAAAAAGGCACTATGGGGGTAGCAAGAGCCTTTGCCAATATCCGAAAGCCCAGGGGTGACAGGCACAAGCCGTCCCTAGAGAAGCATCGTGGCTTGTCGAGCATGTCATCCCAGGCTGACAGGCATTGGATCCCCTTTGAATGACACCAATACTTAAGCCAATTGTTGAAATTGATCATCTTGTCTTCATATTGTGGCATCATTCTTGGTGAGGGTAAGATGCTACTCAAGGTCAGGGTCATACCGGCCTGGGCTACATGCTCAGAGAGCTCCTCTATGTCTCTTTTCATGTAGTCCAGGGAGGTACGTCTCAGGTCATTCACACCAGCATGGACAATGACTGAGTCATATTTGTACTTGCCTTGGAATGACATAAGTGCGTGTGTTATGTGGCGGATCCTAGCGCCTGACAGGCAGCTCACCATGACCTTCTCCTTGTTCAGTCTGGTGAGCGGGACGTCAGTGTGCCTGACGATAGAGTCACTTATTACAAGTGTATCAGGTGTGTTGTTTAGCCTTAAGGGCTGTGACTGTTCAGCACACTGGCTTTGTGAGATATGTGTTGCACGTGTTTTGTTTTGGGGTAGCAGTTGATTGGGTGTCTGCTTTGGAGGTCTCTGCTGCTTAGGTAGATTTTTATTTAGAGCCTCCAAGTATGTTTTTGTGTGTTTATGTGTTTGGTTTGCTGTCGTGGTAGGTCTATGTGAGACTAGAATTGTAGTGAGTGTGGTGTCTTTCTCCTCCTGACTGGTTACGCCAGTACTTAGTTGAGAGAGCTTAGCCTCCAGTTTGGCTATATGGTTGCATCTCTCACATGTGTTGGAATTTGTTGGGAGGAGGAGAGGGTTGTCTGTGTACATGAGGCAGTTGCAACATTGCCTCAAGATTCCCAGATTCACCAGCTGGACCAGAGAGGAGATTGACAACTGACCTTTGGACATGCCAGAATAGTATTGGGAATTCCTTTATAATTGAAAAAAGGGCCAATGGGGAACAAGGTACTCAAGGGGAGTTTGTGAGGGTGTAGTGCTTTTAATTTTTTAGTGCTGACTTAGTGAGCAAGTGCCAGGTAACTTAAATGGAATGTGTTACAGGTAACTTAAATGCAAAAATGACAAACAGTAACTTTCTTTCAAGTGAAACAAGGAAATAAGTACAGTAAGCAATGCAGATATCACTAGGGATCCACAGAAGCACTGAAAAGCCGCGTTTTAGGTGGAATTAGTGTTTCAGGGAAATAACAAGCAAACAAACAACAAGCATACAAACAAAGCTAGATTCAGTAGGCCTGGATCTAGTCTATGCTACAGCAAACAAGGTGTACCAATTTCAGTAAGAAAGAGCTCAAATATGCAGGCACTACAAGCCTTCAACCAGAAATTCCCAGCTAAGAAGGGCAGTGTCCAGCCTCTCCTCCCACAAGAGTGCAGAACACGAACCCTCCCAATGTAAAACAACTGGCCCGAAGCCCAAGTGCCCAAACCAGAACCAATACACTTCTAGAACAGCAGACACTGAGCCCTCAATCAGCAGTTCCCAACTTAGAAGGATGTAAGCTACCTGTCCTGCCACCACAGTGCAGGCCACAAACCTTCCCAATGTAAAACAACTGGTCTGAAGCCTAAGTGCTTAATCCAAAAGACTTAGAATGATAGCTACACTTCAATCAAGTTATTACCAAGCAGTAATAAATACAATTGAATACTTTAAAAAATGCCTGGATTAGTTCTCAAATTCTACAAACATAGCTAGATTCAGCAGGCCTGGATCTAGTCTATGCTATAGCAAACAAGGTGTACCAATTTCAGTAAGAAGCAGTTCAAATATGCAGGCACTATAAGCCTTTAACCAGAAATTCCCAGCTCAGAAGGGCAGAGTCCAGCCTCTCCTCCCACAAGAGTGCAGACCACGAACCCTCTTAATGTAAAATAACTGGCCTGAAGCCCAAGTGCTTAAACCAGAATTAATACACTTTTAGAATAACAGACACTGAGCCCTCAATCAGCAGTTCCCAACTTAGAAGGGTGTAAGCTACCTGTCCTGCCACCACAGTGCAGCCCACAAACCTTCCTAATGTAAAACAACTGGTCTGAAGCCCAAGTGCTTAAACTAAAAGGCTTTGAATGAGTTACACCAAGCAGTAATAAATACAACTGAGTACTTTTAAGATGACGCAAAAGCAAAATAAAGTAGGAAGAAACACAAATACAGTAAAAGCAGATATTTTTTTTTTAAGTGGAAAGAGAGAAAGGAAAGAGAGAAAGGAGTAGCAGAAACTAAGCTGATTGGCCTTCTCAAATGTTCTCCCTGTACTGGGTAGAATGAGGTAATGACACTAAACTGGGAGAGGGTCCCAGATCAAATTTACACTAGGGGCAGGCAACTGCAAAGCCACCAACTATAAAGACACGTAGGAAACAAACTGCAGAAATGTTTCTCACAGCTGAAAAGCAGCAGTAAGCCTTTAAATGAAAGTTTTAAACAGCTAAAGGAGCCTCTAGAAAAAAGAGTTTAACTGCAACAAGTTATCAGAAACAAACAACCCAACAGATGCTTAACAAAAGTGGACAATTTCCAGTTAATACCTCACACACAGTGAAACTAGCTAGAAAAATACACAGTACACAAAGTGCTATAAATAACAAAGAAATAAAGAACAAAATAAACAAAAAACAGGATACTTAATGTTATATATTATAGCTCTGAGTAGTGTTACAGTTTTACCTCCTAATTTTGGTGTGAGTGGGTGCAGCATGTTAGTACTAGAGGGACTTGTAAGGATGACATATGTCAGGAGATCAGTGTAGCAGGTGTTAAGGTTTAATTATGTGGAGTTTGATGGCAATCCACAGATGAGGTACTGTCCTAATGATTAAGGTTGTGTTTAGTCCTTTTCATGTGATGGGATGTCAGGCTGTTAATTTCCCTTAGGGTAAAGTTTTCATGTAGAGCATGGAGGCTTGTTTGCAGTCGGATACGGCTTTTCCCTTGCCAGTATCTCTTAGTTACAGGGTATGGTGTTTTTGTGTGTGGGTGGCATGTAGTTTGTACACATGAAGTGTGTGGGTAGGTATATGGGTGTGCAGGTGATAGATGGGGAAGGCATGTTGTGTATTCGCAGCAACCTGATTTTGTTACATGTGTAATGGATGGGGTTTCCTTAAGGACTTTTATTGAATCAAGGAGTGTGGGTGTCAATTTGTAGAACTAGTTATTTCTTACAAAGGAAGGTAATGCTTCATATGTTATGGTGGGGTAGGAATGGGGGATAGGTAGTTCATTATGTTTGCCTGATACTCTTTTCTTTGGACTGATAGGAGGGGGTGTGTTATATGTGTGACTTAACAGTAAGGTTTGTGGGAACATTGCAGGTATTCAAGTGTTGGGGGATAGGAACTAGCTGTTTCAGGGGCTAGGCTGAAGTTGTAGTGATTAAGCAGGGCATGTTTGCTTTCCTCACAGTTATTTAGGGTTTGTTTTGTTATTGGATGTGACAGTGACACGTTGAAAGGAAAGCTTTAAATTGAAAATCCAAGGGTAATCAGTGGACTAAAGATGCTGAGTTTTTGGTAAATGAAATAGACTATTCATGGGGATTTGCAGTGGTTACCAATGTTGCAGGAGGATCAGGTTGGGCTATGCTGTTGAGGGTATTGGTTTGTGGTTGGTGCATCAGCAGGGTAGGATGACTGAAGGAGGGATGTATGACTTTGACATTGGTTCCAATCTAGCAGGCATCATAGTTTTAGCAGGGGAAGTTGGAGGGATTAGGGTCCATTTTCACTTGGTAAATATGGCAGTGGTATGGGTTTTTGGTGCTGCTATCTGAGGCATATTAGGTTAGAAAGTTTAGATGCATGTAGCAGGAGTCTTGGGAAGTTTTATAAAAAGGATATGATGTGGGTGTTGATTTGGGTCAAATTGTGTTGCGGTTGTGAGGGGATAGGAGATTGGTGGGATGAATATTTTAGTTGTTTGGTTTAGGTGTGTGAACAAGGTGGAGCATTTCTGTTGGGTAAGGAGGATTTACCTGGGATTACTACAGTTTTTGGAGTGTTAGGGTTATGCTAATTTTCTAAATCTTGAGCGATGGTGCATATGCTGCAAGGTTTACGGCAAACTTGATAGTGTTAAGAATAGCGGATATTGGCACTGTCAGAGAAAGTTGATTGCAAGAGGTGGTGTTTTGCAAATAGAGGTCATGGGGCTATGGTTTGTGTGGTCCTTTCATAGGATCAAAGTCATTAATAAGGTAGTTTTTGGATGGTAGAGATGTTTTTGTGCTTTGTAAGGGTTGTAAGCATGATACCAGGATGATTATGCAATTGAGCCATTAAAAAAATGTTTTCATTTATTCATCAGTAGATCTGTTGGGTGGAAAAAGGGAGTTGCAGTTGGTCATGAATGCATGTCATTTCCATGGCCTTATTACATTCTGCATTGAACTTCCTAGAGTTCTGGTGGAACACTGGGTAGGTATTGACATGGATATGGGTTATCAATCAATTGGAGGGTGATTTGTTGGTCAGAAAATGCTAGGATGCCATTAAATGTTGTTTATATTGGGAAGTTGGTATTGGGGGATTAATACTATACTGATTGTAAGGAGTTTCATTTTGAATATTAATAGGTACACAGGGCTGCAGTTAGGCATGATGGTGCAATTGTCTTGTGTGGTTTCGTGTGGTATGGGTTTAGTGTTTTGGTGGTGCATTTGGCAGATGATGACCAGGGAATCATTGTGAAGCTACTACTGGTAGTTAGGTAAGTGAGAGTTTAGTTAAGATATAAAGGTTATGCTACATTATGAGGTTATGGCTGGTAATTTTTGCATTGGAGAGGAATTCATAGGTTCATAGGTAGGTACTAGGCTATTGGCCCTAGGGCCTATATAAGCCTAGCCACCCTGGCTTTCGCCACCCAAGAAAATTATTTTCCTGTGTTCCTGTCGAGCAGAGCCACAGAAGTGATCCCTGGGGTGAATTTCCTATTTCCCATCCAATCATCAAGATTTTTCTTGAAGAGTGCTAATGTGGAGTTCTGTTTGACATAGATAGGTAGTCTGTTCCAGAGTATGGGAAGTCTCTGGAACAGGAATCTATCCCTCCAGCATGTTCTGTTTATTCTGGTGACAAGGTTTAGCTCCCAACAGCATGTAGCTCGAAGGGATTGGGATTTCTTTAAATGGAGCATGTCCAACAGCTCTGGGTTTGGCATAGCTTTGTATGTTAGGCAGAGATCGTCTCTGAGTAGGCGATATGCAACTGAGTAAAGCTGGAGTTTTTTGAGACGGTCTGCGTAGGGGATCTGTTTGAGGCCAGTAATCCTCTTTGTGAGGTATTTATGTGGACGTTCCAGTTGTTGTAGATGTCTTGTGAGGTACATACCAAAAGGGGCGTTGTACTCTATAATGAGTCTAGTGAGTGATAAGTAGAGGGGAACAATGACCTCTTTTTTTCTGATGAGAAACCTTTTGTGATGAGGTGTGCCATGTAGAAGGATTTCCTGACCACTGTGGCGATGTGATTATCAAAGGAGAGACTACTGTCCACCTGTGTCCCAAGGTCTCTTATCACACTTTGGGTGTTAAGTAGACTACCACCTATGTGGTAATTCATGGGTACAAAGGGGACGACAATGCACTTTTTTACACTGAGCTTCAGGCCATGGCTTTGACACCAGGCAGCTGTCTCAGTGAGGCCCTTTTGTAGGATGTCCACATCATTAGAAGTTTCAATTATGGCTCCTAGTTTGCAGTCATCTGCAAACGTCATTTGCCAAAGACCTTCTGTGTTAGCCTGTTCTTCAGAGAAGTAGATACGAAACAGGAGATGACCCAGGACTGTACCCCATGGTACTCCACTTGTCACTAGTCTGAAGTCGGATTTGGAGTCTGCTACTTTCACAGTGTGGGTTCTGTCAATGAGCCAATTGGCAACCCATCTATTGACATAGGGATTTATACCTAGTTTAGTACGTTTATCTATAATTCCAGAGTGGGGGATGGTGTCGAATGCCTTGGCGAGATCTAGATAAGCTGTGTGAACCACCTTCCCTCATCTATGGCTTTGATGACTGCTTCAAAGAAGTCTATCAGGTTTAGGAGACATGATCTGCCTTTTACAAACCTGAACTGGGTGGGGTCCAGAGTTTGGAGATTACCAATGTCTTTGTTTATGAGTTCCATGATGATACGTTCCATGGCCTGGCAGACCAGGCTCGTCAGGCTAATGGGGTGGTAGTTCCTGGGGTCCGCCATTGCTCCCCCTTTGTGGAGTGGGATAACCATCATGGTGCACCATTCAGTGGGCACAAAGCCTGAGGTGAGGCTATAATTGAACATGGTCCTTAGGTGGGATGCCAGTTCATTCTGTAGTTCATGTAGAACGCAGCCTGGGATATTGTCATGTCCCATGGATGCTGTGTTCTTGGCTTTGGAAAGTGTGTTTTTTACCTGTGCAGCCATGATTACAGGAACTTTGCATTCTTCCAGTATGGAGATGGGCCCTCTAGGAGGTGAGAGGGGGGTAAAGTTAGCACTGAACCTATCTGCCAGGATGTTGGCAATATCAGTTGGTTCTGTATATTTAGTGCCATTGTGCTGTAACTCAGAGCAGATCTGAGTGTTGCCATTGAGACTCTTGACGTAGCAATAGAATACTTTGTGGTTGTCTTTAGAGTCAGTGGGCAATTTTGCTTTTGTAACTAGCTTTGGAGGATTTTATGAGGGATCTCAGCTTCTTACTGAGGCTGACCAGGGAGTTCCTCTAGTCATGGGATTTTACTCTTTTTTTCAACAGTTTCTTTCTTTTGTTGTAGAGTTTTTTTATGGCAGAGGACCACCAGATTGGCTTCTTTTTTTTGGAGGAGAGCATCTTGGTTCTGTTAGGGATAGTACAATCCATGCACTCGTGTAAGTGCTTATACAGTGCATTTGTGTAGGATTCAGCAGTCGTACCTCTATTGTCCATCTGCATGGGTGTCATGAAGTTTGCCACTTCTGTCTTAAGAAGTGTGAAGTAGACTTTGGAGAAGTTTCTTACAGTGGTTTCCCTAATGGGGGTGGGGGCGGGATGTGGATGTCTAGGGTGATTAGCTTGTAGTCGGATCTGACCAACAAGGAATTGACCTCTGGTGTGGAACACCGGTTACCCATGTTGGTAATGACAAGGTCTAGGATATTGCTGCCCCTGGTGGGGGTGTGAATAAGTTGATCCAAGGCATTGGAATTTATGAATTCCAGAAAACACTAAGCAAAAGAGTTGGTACATGAGTAGTTTTCCCAGTTAATGGTGGGGTAGTTGAAATCACCCATTATTAGGGTGTTGGGTTGTACCCTAATATTTTCCAGTGTATCAAGAAATGAGGAGTGGGAATCCTGGGGCATGGTGGGGGGTTCTGTAGCTAGCTACAGCTTGGATTGCGGTCTTGCTCAGAGTTAGTTGCACTTGGGTAATCTCCGATGCATTATGCTGTGCAACTAGCCTGGAGGTGTGGATATCCTTAATGAATATGGGCATGCCTCCACCTTTAGTGCTTCGGTCCAAGTTAGGTGGCCGAAAGGTGTGGTATTAATTATAGTCTAGTAATGCAGGGGTGTTCTCTGGAGCTTTGAACCAGGTCTCTGTCACTGCACAGATGTCGATGTTCTCCATTTTAAGGAGTACCTTGAGTGAGTGCATTTTAAGGTTTAGACTTCTAACATTCAGTAGCATTACCCTCAGATTTTGCTTGCTTGTACCTGCTACGGTCTTGAATTTGTCATTTGAACCTTGCCTACAAAAGGCACTATAGGGCTCGAAAGAGCCTTAGCTAGTATCCAGAATCCCAAGGGAGACAGGTGCAGGCCATCTCTGGCAAAGCATCGTGGTCTGTTGATCATGTCATTCCAGGCTGACAAATACTGGATCCCCTTCGAACGACACCAGAAGCTTAGCCAATTGTTGAAGTCAATCATTTTGTCCTTGTACTGTGGTATCATTCTGGGTGATGGCAGGATGCTACTCAGGGCTAGGGTCATACCTGCCTGGACTACAAGATCAGAGAGCTCCTCCATGCCTCTTTTCATGTAGTCCAGGGAGGTACATCTCAGATCATTCACACCAACATGGACAATGACACAGTCATATTTGTACTTGTTGTGGAGTGACCTCAGTGTGTGCGTTATGTGGCGGATCCTGGCACCTGACAGGCAGCTGACAGAAACCTTTTCCTTGTTTAGCCTGGTGAGTGGAGCATCAGTGTGGCTGACTATAGAGTCACCTATGACTAGAGTGTTGGGGACATTGTTATGCCTTATGTGGTTGAGTGGCACACTGAGTTTGTGGGCTATGTGTCATTTGGATTGTGTTGGGGGGGTGCAGTTTACTTGCGTTTCTGCTTTGGAGGTCCCTGTTGCTTGGGCAGGTTTTTATTGAGAGCCTCCACAAATGTAGGTGTGTGTTTTGTGTTTCTGTGTGTGTGTTTTGGTGGTGTAAGTTTTGAAGGACTATATGATGAGTGTGGTGTGGTGCAAGTGTTACCTTCTCCTCTTGACTGTCTAGTCCAGTCTTGGGTGAAGAGAGCTTTGCTTCCAGTTTGGCTATATAAGTGCATCTCTCACAGGTTGTAGTGTTGGGTGGTAGGAGGAGAGGGTTGTCTGTGTACATGAGGCAATTGCTGCATTGCCCCAAGATGCCCAGATTCATCAGGTAGACAGGAAAAAACACTGGGTTTTTTTCAGTCATTTAGACAACTGGCCACATTGGATAATTATGTGATAGGGATTTGAGAGGTGTTGACACAGATCTAGTTTGGTTAGAGAGAATGGAGTCCACTGAATGATGCTTGGATTAAGACCTTTTAATGAGTGGGTAGGTTGTTGGAAGTTTGGTAGGACAAAGGGGGAAGAGCCTGGTCAGGTTGGTGGCTGGATAAGGGGGGCAGGCTTGCCCTCTTCTGTTCCCCCTCTGGTGTTGGATGTCTATTTCAATGAGCTGGAAAAAGAAAGGGAGCAGCTGGATGGTTCTGTCAATATGATTTGTATATATTTTTATTTAAGAAAGTTTTAATTACTCTCATCTTCCCTACTATTACTCTGAACATTTTTTTCACAATAAGTTTTAAAACAATGCAAGATATCTTCCTCCACATCAGTAAAATTTTTGCTACTCCCTAGAAGTGAGATATAAATAATAAGATTGTACCTTGTTCTTTTCTTTGACCTAAGATCTAGCTTATGGAAACATCTGGGTGTTAGAAACCAAGAATGGAATGCAATTTAACCTTTTCTAATCTCATTAAAAAAAAAAAACTTATGCTGTAAAAATTATCTGGTAGTCAGTATTCAAAGGTTTCAATTGTGATATTTTTTTTCTATATTTTTAACTTTAAGTGGCAAATGTTATTTTGTAAATTAAACAAGGCTTTATTTCAATCTTTTCTTGTATTATAATACCACATTGATATCCCTCTTATAAATAGGCTTTCATTACATCCCATAAAATCTCCTCTGAGACCTCACCATTGCTGTTCAGTTTAAGAAATTGTTGAACCTCTAATGAGAATCATTCCCTAAAGTTATTTAACTTCATAATGTAAACTGGTAATCTGTTAAAAGAAACCGGTTTCCTCTGATTAACTACTATTGAAAAATAATAGCACTGCAGTCTCATATACGGTATGTTATTACTTGTATTAACTGTAATTTAGAAACCAAATCACTAGAAACATGAACCATATCAATTATGGGCCAAGTGCCAAATCTATAAGAATACTGGTTATGAAATAACAAATAAATTTGTTTCAAATAATCCATTAATATCAATGAGATTTATAGGTTAGTACAGTTAGAAATTGCCCTAGTTTACTGAGAAATCCTAAATTAGTTAAAAGCACATGCATCTCTATCTTAAATGAATACAATTAAAGTCACCATCTAAGATAATATTACCCTTCATAATTGCAGTGAGATGATCTACATATTTCTTGAGAATCTTAGCTTCAATTCCCAGTATCCAATATATGTTAGCTAAAAGTAAATAATCATTTTCTTTAAATTCAATCACAATGATGTGTAGCATACTTTTATCATAAAAAATTAATAACGTTGTATATGATGATAAAATTCTTCCATACGATTATATATCCCTTCTCTTTTCTTTGAAACCAGACGCAACTAAAGTTGTATAGTGTCTTGTATTCGACCCATGTCCTTTTGTGAGAGATGTGCTTCTTCCAAGATGGCCGCCTGCATTTTATGCCTATCACAATTGTTGAGTCCATTTACATTTAAAGAAATAGGACATATTATAATAAGCAGAAACAAAAGCTGATGAAAACTATTCTATGATTGGAAACATTACTGAAATTAATACGTTTAAAGCTGTGTTCTAAACAGACAAATGGTATTATTTGTAAAAATGTATTAACTGATGTAGATACAAAAAACTAAAAAAATAATCATAACAATATTATATAAGAACCCCTTCCTCCCTATGGAACAAACAGTTTCCAGTCTGGATAGAGACAGTATCAAATTTACCTTTCTAATTAGGCAATGTATGAATCCCAAAATGGAAATCTGCTCACCAACCGAATAAATCAAGAAAAAGGAATGAGACCATATTTTAAATGACCACAAAACAAGTAATATGAGAAGTAAAACAGAATAAATAAAAAAATGCAAGAGCAATTTTAACTTTATCATTAAATAAAATGTAGAATAATACATAAATAATATAAACCTTAATAAGTTATTCCTTCCTTGTGAAAATTAAATATATATATAAAACAATTATTGAGAAAACCTAGATTCCTGTAATCCTCCCCATCAGCTCACCAACTCACATTACTCTTCTAAATGCCTCTCATCTCCAACTGTATCACTCCTGTCTCACAGCTTTCAATGCCTTCTAGTACTCCTTACCAGGGGCGGCTCATGCTGTCAGACTACAGGACTGCAGCCCTCCCACCTAGAAATAAAATAAATAAATAACGTGAAACATAAAAAAAATTTTTTTCTTTTTTAACGAGTACTGGAACTGCCAAGCATGCTCAGACTGCCCCGGAATCTGTGCAAACTCTGACTGCCTGAGTCAGCAGTGAAGGTATTTTCTGCCCCGCAGATGCCCAGGAATCTGTGTGGTAGATGACCGCACAGAACAGAGGAGATCCAGACTGCTTGATCCACAGACAGGACTAATCAGGAGAGAGGTGAGCAGGGATTCGAGCACAGGACCAATCAGGAGTGAGATAAGTTGAGTTCTAAGCTCTTGCAGGGAAGCGTTAAGTCAAGCACAGGTTTGCTGCTTCGAGACAATGGAGTTGGACCTGGTTTACTGCTTCCGGACCCATTTTCAGGTAAGTGTGTGTGTGTGTGTGTGTGTGTGTGTGTGTGTGTGTGTGTGTGTGTGTGTGTGTGTGTGAAATGCCCTTGTTAACACATAGCAGTGGGTAGAAATACTCAGGCTTGAACTCTGTACCTTGGATGCAGGTGGCAAGGACCTGAATTCCCTGCCCACCTCTATTTGTAAAAAAATTGCAGATTTTTGCCTCATATTTGTTCTGTTCCTCATAAAATCAGTGGTTTCTGTATCTTCATATATCCTTGCAAAGGTTTGTAGTGCAGTGGTGTAGTATTGTGGCCTGACAGCTACAGGTTCTCTGGTTTGATTCTTGGTTGGGGTGCCTTCTATGTGGAGTCTGCATGTCTTCCCATCCCTTACAGAGATGTATCTAGAGTGTTTCTCCCTGCTCTGCTAAAAATTGGCTTTGTTTTGTTCCAAGTTAGACTAGTTTCCTGGTTAACAAATGTTTAAAAATAACAGGCATTTGAATTTCAGACTTCATATTCTTCAGAAAGTACATGGTAAAACAAAACCTTTTATTCTAGCAGTTGTCTAAGTTTATAACATGGATATTTGAAAATTGCCCATATTTTTGGGACTGTATTCCCCCATTATTGGCCTCGTCCAGGTATTTTGTGCAAAGGTTGAGAGTTATGGTGAGGACTGAATTCACTGAATATGTTTGGCAGCTGTATTCCCACATTATTGGCTTTTTTCAGGTGTTTTTGTTAAGAGGTTCACAGCTATGGTGAGAACTGAATTCACTAAATAGTAGCCATTTAAGTTTGCCTTCCTCTGTTTCAGCTGATTTGGAATAGTGGTATGTTTCTCTGACTGTTTTGCACAGGGTCCCCTGGGTTCAAGACGTGGCAGTGAAATGTATGGTGGTAACACAGCATTTTATTGTAGCAACTTTCCAACATTATACAAGCAATGTTTAAAATGTGTCCCTAGTTTTTGGCCCCCCCCCCCCATAAAGTTTGGCTTTTTCTCGATTTCTTGTGCTGCAAAGTTCAGAGATACAGCTGAGTGTCGAGTAGATTTTACAAGGAGCTGAGAGCTGCAGGGGAACAAAAGTTTAGTGCTGCTTATGCTAAGTCTGCTTGCATTATTAATAGCACAACAGGTAGTGTGTTTGCTTTTGAAGCAGAAGGCTGTGGGTTCTACTCCCACAGTAGGTAGATACATTGCTGATACTGTACTGTATTGTAAAGGGGGTGGATGCTGCAGTCCTTCTTGGCAAAGATACCTAGTAACTATGAACCTGTTATCAGTTTGCTATCCATTCCCTATTGCGGTATTACTAGCTTATCATTTTTTTAATGCATGCAATATAGGCAATTTATTCTTCAAGGGCAACAGGCACTTTATTTGTAGATGAAACAATGACATATAAAGTTGTTTGCTAGCAGCAATCTCTTTATTAGTTATAGATTTCTTTAATGTGGATTTTACTACTTCAGAGATTGTGCATATTTACTGATACTAGTGGACTATAGAAGGTTGAGTAGACGTTTTATGAAGGAAATGTTCTGAATTGGGCAGTTTTGTCATTGGTGCATGCATTTTGTTTCATTGTTTACTGGAAAAATGTTCAAAACAATACATTTAAAATGCCCTCTAACAACTGTACTGTATTGTACAAGGAATATAATGCAATACAGTCAGGAAGGTGTATCAAAGAGCATGTGTATGTTTCATGTTCAAGGGGCCTATGATTTTGAAAACAGCCTAGAGTTAATCTTTATCTGCCACTGGCAAAATGTATTTTCTTTGAATGTGGGTTTCAATGCTGTTTCAATGCATGTGAGTTTCAAGGGCAGAGAAGTTTTAATGCTAAGTCTATTTTCATTGTGAGACTGCATTGCTTTGTTTAACAGATATCTATTAGGGTTTGTGCTGTAAAATGCAAAATAAAACTTTCAAATGAAATCTAAATCATTGCAGAAGTAAAGCAGTATGCACATTAGAGTGTTTATGGTAAATGGGGCAACATAACCATGGAATGGCACGTTGGAATGGCTGCAGGGGGGAGGCTCCATTCCACCATGATTTTGTGAGGGGGGGAAGGGTAGCAAACTCAGACAACCCCGGTTGACCTACACCTCTCAGTTGTCCATATTTTTGCAGAATGAATAAATATTTGCTTCTTATTTTTGGTTTGTTCCGCATAACATTTGTGGTTTTCTAGCAAATCATTTAGGAATGAAGTCACTAAATGACAGACATTGAGTTTCAGACATCATAACCTTCAGAAAAATGCATGCTAATGCAAGACCTGTTACTCTATCAACTGTCTTAAGTTTATACAAGAGCAATTTTTAGCACTGTTTGTATGTTCCCCCAATATATTTGGCCTTGTCCAGATTTTCTGCATTAAGAGGTTGAGAGGTACATGCAAATAAATCGCTTTATAGAATTAGGAATATCCAAACATCTCAATTGTCCCCAATTTTGGCTCAAAATGTTGCTCTCCCCCAATAATCCCTCATCAAAATGGCAATTTTGGAAGAAAACGTGGAGGGTTTACAATTATATATAACTGTAATGATCAGAGTTATAGATTACTTTTATTTCAGAAATACATGTAGATGCTCTTATTTTGTTAGCTGCTCAAGTTAACAGTGTTAATATTAAAAAAGGTGTCCCTTTTTTGACAGGTTCCCCGCTGTATTGTGTGGCAACTTTAAATTTTTGCATCACATTTTTGGTCTGTTTTTCATAAAATTGTGGTTTTCTGGCAAATTAGTAGCAAATCATTAAAGAATGAAGTTAGAAAATAATGACAGACATTTGAGTTTCAGATTTCATACCCTTCAGAAAATTCATACTAATGCAAGACCTACTACTATTCTATTATCTAAGTTAATAAGAGCAATACTTAAAAATTATCCTTATTTTTGGGCCTGTGTCCCACTTCTAGTTCTATGTATGGCTTTGTCCAGATTTCTTGCTCTGAAGTTGAGAGGTATGAGTGTCAAAGCCATCACTGTCAGCCAGAGACATTTCAAATTGTGACATACTTGTTGCATCCCACTCCCCATTGTAGTGGCTCTGGATGTGTCCAAGGAAGGCAAGGAGCAGTTATGCAGTGCAAGTGTGCAGAGTATTCCCCCATCCAAAGTAGACCACAAGTACGACCGTGGGTTTTCATCTGTCCTTGATTTTGCAGAATGTTCTGGTTTTCTGTCAGATTTTTATACTGTTGATTTATGCTTCTTATTATTCAGGAAATGCATGCTGTCACAGTGCCCTGTTGCTCTGTTTAAGTAGCAATGATTTAATGAGCATCAGGTAAGCTTATTGGAGATTGTAAGATGCAAGTAAGCTTTAATAAGCATACTGTTAAAGAATTACCAACATTGAAAGCCTTTTCATTGTTGCCATGCAGAGAATATTAACATAACTAGATAACGTATAAGCCTTGGGTATTGAAATGCATATGACAGTATTTGTAATAAAGGACAGGATTACATTATTTTAAGAAGCTCATTACATTTGTTGGAGATTTGCAGTAATCTTTTGTTGGAGACTTGCAGTCATCTTTGCAGGCTTACTCGTAAACTAAACAGAATGCCAATCTATCATGTGTGGTCCATAACTTGTGCAGGAATCCTTTAAGCAATTTATCTTGAGCTTGTTTCTTGTTTGCTGTTCATTTTTTACTTTGATCATGTCTTCCCCATGAAACAAGTAGATGGTTGTGTCAGGCAGCAGGTCTTTTTTGGATAAGAAACATTTTTACAAGTGGGGGTATCACAGAGATTGCTACTTTCAGCATGTTACTTGGTAATTTTATAAAGCTGAATATAAATTATAATTAGAACTGCAGTGCAAGAAGTAGTGGTTTGAGTTGAGTGCTGCTTGTTTATTTATACTTGATTTTGACTGGCATTCCAGTAATGTATTTAAAAAGTAATTTATTTTTTCATGCCTCACAACCTGTTTCCATCTGGATATTAAGTAAGTTGTCATGTAGCCAATGCATTGAAATATTTTTTTCTTCTACACTTCATTTTGTCTTGATTGGACTCTCATAATGACTGTTTGGCACCCAGGGCAGCGTATTTAATTAAAGTTCCAGCTGTTGTGGTTTTGAGCATAGCTCCACCCCTTTCTAGTTGGGCACATCCCTTTCCATTGGCCCCACCCATTCAGCTGTCTCCTGCAGCCCTCCTTTATTTTGAAGTCACCAGCCACCACTGATGGTCCCCTGCAGCAAGCATTTTTGTGCAATGTATATGAGCAGCATCTGATCAATGAAGTTGTCCATATGCCTGCATTGTAGTCATTTATAGTGACATGCATGGAAATTACCCATGATGTTCTGCTGCCTGCAGCCACATTTTATGGGCTACTACATACTGTCTGATAAATGTATTGGTTATTACAGGCCTGACATGTTAAACTTGTTATGCAGCAGTGTTCCGTATGACATCACATGTGCATCTCCATCCCAAAATACTGTGGTCATCACAAGATAAATAGGCCATGGCTGCAGCAAAAATGTCTACCATTCTAAGTGGTCATGATTGCTAGTGCAGATACCTCATAAGACTGTTCAGTGCAGACTTATATGATTAATGCCACTCCCAATATTTTTGATGATGACAATTGTGGTGGGTGCTGGCTTGTAAGTATGGTGCAAGCATATTTTTTCAGATTAACCCTTTCTGTGCACCTGTAAGACAATATGTCAAAAGAGATGTGGTGGTACTACAGTGAAAAGTATGCAGATATTTATTTTTGTACTTGTCCTGTTAGAAGAGAAAAGCTTCATATGATTACTGTTGATATTACTAACTGGAAAGAAAGTATTTGACAGAAGTGAAAGGTATGTATCATTTGACATGGGCAACTGTAACATGACTCTTGAATTAATTTTTCAAAACTATGTAACACCTATTTTTATTAAGTCAATCAACTGTTATTACTATTTGATCTTGTAGTTTTTCTAATTTTGTTTGGTATTTGTGAAGCTTTTCTGCTGAAACCTTCTCTTTAATGGAGTAAATAATCCAGTCAGTTTTCACAACATATGCAAACAAGCAAACAAATAAATAAATTCTGGTAAGTATGTACCTTGTAGAGTATAAATATGTCCTAATCCTATCCCTATACATGTCAAGTGCAATGTCTATGTGATACAGATATGCCTTACCCACAAGGCATTTATGTGTGATATATTCACGTGGAGGTCATAATCCACAGACGTGTCTTATTACATGGCACCATGAAATTTTGTCATGAGTGACATATATATGCATAAGTTGTTAGTATTGAAGTCTCACTAATATATGCATGGTTCTTTATGTATGTTGCCATGTGTTTGCAGACAACTATACCAGGTCTGTATAGGCAGAAACAGGCAGTACTGTGCAATGGCATATTGAATGGTACTTCCTATTTCTGTAAAACAGTATTGCTCAATATTGACTACTTACTGTTTGGACAATTTAGTACTATAGCCATAAGGGTCCTGTTCTAGTGGCTTCTTTGTGCTTATCTGCCTACAGGGTGTTATGCAGTGTCTGCTGCTGTATATGTGGTAATGACAGGATTGTGGCTACCATTATCCATGGTCACTGTCAGGTGTTTTCATACACCTTAGCTTGGACAGCTGCACTATTCCCAAATACATTGTAGAAGGCAGCATAGGAGATACCTTTGCCTATGTCACACACTGTATGTCACCATTAAAGCACATTGACTCCACAGATGTGTGTGCAACACATAGGGCCCAACACTCCATTCCATCTTTTGGTGTTTCTTCATCACAGTCAACAGCATGTATACTGTTATACTTCATTATGTCCTGAATATACACTTGTCAGCTATAACCAATGTATTACATCATGCTACATATGCATGTGGGCACTAGTATAAATGTGTCAAACTACTCTGACATATAATAAAGAGTTGTATTATAAGGATTTTGCTTACATATAACTATGTGCCATATTATTGCTCACTTCCATGTTTTCTCACAGAGGAATCATGTGAGGAGAGATGCTCTGTGGAATTCTGCCAGCCACAATGCCACCACCAAGGATATGAGAGAGCAAGATGAAGGGGTTTGAGACAGCTGTCACAGTATCACCACCTTCAGCTCAAGCAATGGTACAAGAACACCTCATGGATGCTCCCCTAACTATCAAAAAATAATTCCAAGGGAGATGTAGCAGGTTATCCATGATGTCTGCCAGGAGCATATGCAGATGATATATTTTTTTTATTTATCCTTTATTGACTGTATTATTCCCAATTGGCTAGTGGCCACTTTTCAGTGGAGACCAGTGGAAGTATTTCCTCTACTAGGGAAGATGTGGCCAAGGCATTGAGGAATTTCCCCTTCCTACCATTGTTGTGAGTGGGACCCATTTTGGGGGTGCACATAGCCGGCTTTAGGCACCAGCGAACCCTGTGGACACTGGGGGCCCCCTGTTCCTGGGGGGCCCCAACCACAGCAAATTATCTTCTCTTGATATTTTGTAACATGTCTGTCAAGCCAACAGAAGCTAATACAGCAATCTCGCATACTTAATAAAGCAGCTGGGCAATAACTCTAATTTATATCTCTTTTAAAATTCAAAGATATCTCTGGCTATTAACAGTGTTATCAAGTAAAAGACTTCACAATTCCATTAAATATTTTACCACCGACATAGTGCCCCTAGTTTAGTTAAACCCTGCTGGTGGATATTCTCGCCACTAAAATTAACAACATAGTGATCTTTAGATACCTGCAATATCTGTGGCTGCACAGGGCTCTTAAACATCCTTGACTGTATTGCAACCCCACAAAAGCTGTTGCTGGTTGGGGAAAAACAAGGAGGAAAATAACTTTGTTAATTTCCTGATTATGATCTTTAACCTGAACAGGACTGTGATATGACTCTAATAAGTAAAAGCTAATAATGAACATGAGCAGGTTAAGCACTAGAGAGATCAACAACTCACAGTGACTGAGATCAGTGCAAGCCCTGGATTTTAAGAAGAGCTGAAACTTCCAATTTTCAGGGATGGTTTTCTCTTTCTGGAAGTTTTATAAATACTGGCAGAATACCAGATACTATAACTTTCAACTTCTTTACTGAAGAATTCAGCAAGTGTCGTAAATAATAGCAGAATAAAATCTCAAAATCAGAAACATGTCTTAAATATTATTCTAATTAACTCAAAAAGTTAATAGAACAACACTTTTTGCATCAATATCCTTTTTTTGGACAATAAGAACTATAAACCTCTGTCTGGATTTATTGATTATCTGTAATCCTGAATGATTAATCATCAAATCAAACTTTTTAGAACGGACACAGCAAAATTATGCCCACAATCTGTGAAATGAGGGACAGCAACATGTATGGATTACTCCTCAATGAAATAAATAAAATTGAGTTACCTCTGCTGCTGTTTGATGATTGCTAAAAAGAAGTCACTTATCTGGTGTGGCAGTACCAGTGTTGCACAATGTATTGCCATTTGCTGAAATAAGTACAAAACTGGTATTGTTATGGCTTATGATTATGTGTGTCTAAAAAAAAATCACAGATTTGTATCTATACATACACCAAATAATGCCAGGACATATACATTATAATACTGGGTTGGTATCAGTAAAAATGCAGCTAACAAGTAATTATATTTCAGAAGTATGGCACAAAATATATCACAGAACATTCGGACACTTAGATCTTCTAGAAATCCAGTGACCCCCTTTCCCCAGACTGTATAAATGGATATGGGGGGGGCTCCCTTAAATCATCCTTTACTGTATGGGGGGCTCACAAAAGCTGTTGCTGGTTGGAGAAAAAAATGTAGTAATTGTCTAATTACATTCTTTAACATGAACAGGGCTGTGATATGACCCTGTTAGGATAAAAGTGATAATGACCACTGCTATTAAACCACACCCATTCTAAAACCAGCCCTGCTCAGATGTGTTGCTGTAGGTTATGGGAGGGAATGGAGATTGTGTAGTTATTACTTCTTTAATTTTCATCACAGTCAAACCTTACACATGTGCACAGGAGGTCATTATAGCTTGTAATTGGGCTAAGGACAATGTGGTCATTGTTTCTTTTACTTTTCGGACAGACCTCAAAGATGTACAAAGGTTATTATAGCGTATGCAGGGGCAGCATACAGTTTTGAAGCAACAAAGTAGAAAATATTACTGACATCATTAATTTTTTTCACTTTCCTCACAATCATCAATCATAATTTCTGTTCAAGCCATCATTGATGAAAATATTGTTTACAAAGAAAATAAAAAAAAAACTTTAAAATGTAGTTCAGAGCACATAGAAAGTTTAGCTTACTGAAAAAGCTAAAGAGTAAAGCAAAATGTGAGAAAAGGAAGAAAAAAGTAATGTGCATGGTGTGGGGAACCCAAAATGGGGGGGGAGGGGACATATGGGAGGACTGGAGTGTTGGGGGGGTGAGGGGGGCCAAAACAGTAGGCCAAGGGCTCCATTTCGCCTAGCTCCAGACCTGTACATATAGTTGTTGTATTACTGTTGCAACTAAATGCCAATAACTGTAAATGCCTCTTTGTGAGATGGGCAACACAGTGTGGTACACAGGCCTGTTATAATATAGAACATTGTAGCTAGAGGTCAGTCTGTGCATGCTACTTCTAAAAGTCTGCAGCATGAACTAAAACATTGCTTAGAAAGGATGGCAGTGACAGGGTGATTCTTTTTAGACACACACGCACGCACAAGCATAAACCATAACAATACCAGTTTTGTACTTATTTCAGCAAATAGCAATACATTGTGCAACACTGGTACTGCCACACCAGATAAGTGACTGCTTTTTAGCAGTCGTCAAACAGCAGCAGAGGTAACTCACTTTTATTTACCTCATTGAGGAGTAATCCATACATGTTGCTGTCCTTGATTTCACAGATTGTGCGCATAATTTTTCTGTGTCTGTTCTAAAAAGTTTGATTTGATGATTAATCATTCAGGATAACAGATAGTCAATAAATCCAGACAGAGTTTTATAGTTCTTATTGTCCAAAAAAAGGATATTGATGCAAAAGGTGTTGTTCTATTAACTTTTTGAGTTAATTAGAATAATATTTAAGACATGTTTCTGACTTTGAGATTTTATTCTGCTATTATTTACGACACTTGCTGAATTCTTCAGCAAAGACGTTGAAAGTTATAGTATCTGGTATTCTGCCAATATTTATAAAACTTCCAGAAAGAGAAAACCATCCCTGAAAATTGGAAGTTTCAGCTCTTCTTAAAATCCAGGGCTTGCACTGATCTCAGTCACTGTGAGTTGTTGATCTCTCTAGTGCTTAACCTGCTCATGTTCATTATTAGCTTTTACTTATTAGAGTCATATCACAGTCCTGTTCAGGTTAAAGATCATAATCAGGAAATTGTCTAGATGGCCCCTAAACTGACATTTGCTGGGGGCCCCCAAAATGCTAACACCGGCCCTGGGGGTGCACTTCCTGTTTCTGTTGCAGTTGCAAACATGGGCTGGAGAAACAAGAAGCCAGCTGAAGATAGAAAGAGATGATGAAGTAGTGAAAGAAATGAAGGTGAAAGCAAATACTGAGACTGGAGAATGTGTGCAGGATTCTGAGGAAATGTCTCAAAGAAACCAGTTTCATTGGGATGACCCAACAGATGATGGATGTATAATTACAAAACTCCAGTCGGGAGGGTTGCAGGATGATTAACTTAAAGAAATGGTGGTGCAGAGTGAGCTAGAAAATGAAGGAGATGTTTCCTGGGGGGGACATTATGGAGAAAATACAAAAGAAGGATGCAGAGACAATCCTGGAGAACAGTGGTGAGAAGGAAAAGAAAGTAGCTGAAAAGAAGGGAGAGGAAAATGAAAAACAGGAATGCATGGTAAAGATTCAAAGTAAAGAAGACATGGAAATGGACAAATATGAAATGTGGGAAAATGGAATAGCTCCGTTGGGTGTAAAAGCACGTGAGGTAAGAGCATTTATTCTTATTAACAAAGAGACATTTTCTGACATTAGATTTGAAACTGTTTTTCAATGGAAAACTTTACTGAAGAATATGAAAAAAAGACTGTTACCCATGTAATCTTTATGTGCTAAAAGTATTTAACAGGGAAACAAAAAAGATTCATGTATGATTTCAAACTGAGGTAAAGAGAGACTTTGAAAGGACATTTAAACATATACCAAGCATGATTTTGTTGTGTGTGTGTGGAAAAGACAGATAATTGATAAGTAATTGTGACAAAGAAAATGTTATATTTGTGGTGAAATGGGACATGATGCAAAAATGTGACTTGTAATTTTATAAATGTAACAAAATTGGACATTTATGGATGGATTACAAAATGAAAATAACAGTCAGGATACAGAAAAAGGGAGAAAAGAAAGTGAACAAACAGAAATAATTTTAGAAGTAGTAGAAATAGAAGAAAAACTGGATGAGAAAAAAATAATCAAGGACACAGAAGAATGTTCTGAAATAAGTAATGAAGAAGACATAAACTGGAAGGCAGGAAAAGGGAAAAAAGAATTTTATTGGTAAAAGGGTAAAAGACAGAACAAGAAAATTTAAAGGAATAAGTACAAAAAAAAGAAAAGAAATGGATGTAAAAGGATATATGCAGCTATTAACAGTGGATTGGTATAACGGTTAAGGTGTTTGACTCACAGATACAAGGTGCAGTGTTTGATTCTCACCTTTGGGAAGGGAATTGGTTAGGCTTAGAATGGCCAGTTAAGAAAACTAGCCTAGTAATTAGCTATGAATTTATGAAACCATGAATCTAAGGAAAAGGGAAAATTAAAATTTTAGATTGTACTATAAATGTGAATAGCATTAAGAATGTAGTAAGATGGCTAGGAATATTGGAGTGGTGTGATACATGTGATGCAGATGTAATTATGTTAGAACACACAAGATTTTTAACAAATATAAAATTACAAACAGAGAAACTATGAGGAGGAAAGACAATCTGGAATTTGGGAAATGAGAGGTGTTGGGGAATAACAGTACTCTGTAGAAATACACTAAAGATATTAGATTAACCATTGTAGAGTTAAAATGCAAAGAACAAGTCTGTAGAATCATAACATTATATGCGTATAACTGTAAATAAAGGGAAAGCTTGTTTAATCAGATTTTAAACTATCTAGTGATAAATATGAAAATTATATTAACAGGAGACTTGAATTCATAGGTTCATAGGTTGGTACTAGGTTATCGGCCCTAGGCCCTATACAAGCCTAGCCATAACAATTCCCTGGCAATTTCTTCCCACACTATTTACTTCCCTTGACCCCTGTCTAGCAGGGTGACTGATGTAATCCCCGGGGTGAATTTCCTTTCTTCCATCCAATCATCAAGATTCCTTTTGAAGAGGGCCAAAGAGGCACTCTGCTTGAAATGTATGGGCAGTCTGTTTCAGAGTCTGGGGAGTCTCTGGGTCAGGAACCTATCTTTCCAGCATGTTTTGTTTATTGTGATGACAAGGTTTAGAACCCTGGAGCATGTGGCTCTGAGGGACTGGGATTTCTTTAAGTGTAGCATGTCCAATGGCTCTGGGTTTGACATGGCCTTGTATGTTAAGCAGAGATCGCCTCAGAGTAGACGATATGCGACAGAATATAGCTGGAGTTTTTTAAGGTGATCAGCATAGGGCATCTGCTTTAGGCCTGTGATTCTTTTAGTGAGGTATTTCTGCGACCTTTCCAGTTGTTGCAGATGTCTTGAGAGGTACATACCAAATGGGGCATTGTATTCTATAATGGATCTAATGAGAGATGAGTACAGTGGGACAATGACCTCCTTTTTTCTGGATGAAAATCCCTTAGTGATGAGGTATGCCACATAGAAGGATTTCCTGACTGTTGTGGCAATGTGGTTATTGAAGGTGAGACCACTATCCACCTGTGTCCCTAAGTCTCGTATCATACTTTCATGTTTAGTGTACTGCCACCTATGTGGTAATTCATGGGTACATGTTTTTTTCCCAAAGGGGATAGCTATACATTTCTTGGCATTGAGCTTGAGCCCATGGCTCTGGCCCCAAGCATCTGTTTCTGTAAGGCCCTTTTGTAGAGTATCAACATCATTTGGGGATTCAATAATGGCTCCCAGTTTGCAGTCATCTGCAAACTTTGTTAGCCAGAGCCCCTTAGTGTTGGCCTGTACTTCAGAGAAGTAGATGCCAAACAAGAGAGGTCCCAGGACTGAACCTTGAGGTACTCCTCTTGTCACTTGTCTGGAGCTGGATTTGGAGTCAGCTACTTTTACAGTGTGGGTTCTGTCAGTAAGCCAGTTGGCAACCCATTGAGTGACATAGGGATTAATGCCCAGCTTAGTAAGTTAATCTATGATTCCAGAGTGGGGGGTGGTGTCAAAGGCCTTGGCGAGGTCCAGATAGGCTGTGTGGACTGCGTTACCCTCATCCACAGCTCTGGAGACTGATTCAAAGAAGTCAATCAGGTTCAGGAGACAGGATTGGCCCTTCATGAACCCACACTAGGTGAGGTCCAGTGTTTTAAGGTTGCCAATGTCTTTGTTTATAAGTTCCATGATAATACGTTCCATGGCCTTTCAGATCAGGCTTGTCAGACTGATGGGGCGGTAGTTCCCGGGATCCAAGGTGGATCCCCCTTTGTGAAGTGAGATAACTGTAGCTGTGCACCACTCAGTAGGCATGAAGCCTGAGGCGAGGGTATGATTAAACATGACCCTTAGGTGAGGTTCCAGTTCATTTTGTAGTTCATGTAGTACACAGCCCGGGATGTCATCTGGTCCTATGGATGCTGTATTCTTAGCTTTGGAGAGTGCATTTTTTACATTATTACTGGAATTTGGCAATCTTCCGGTATTGAGATGGGCCATTTAGGCGGTGAGAGGGGGGTGAAGTTGTCACTGAATCGATCTGCCAGGATATTGGCAATATCCTTGGGATCAGTATATTTAATGCCATTCTGTTGTAGCTCAGAGCATATCTGAGCATTGCCATTTAGATTCTTGAGATAGTTATAGAATGCCTTGTGGTTGTCCTTGGAATCTTCGGCAATTTTATTTTCCTAACTAGCTTTGTAGGATTTTATGAGGGATCTTAGCTTCTTACTGAGGCTGGTAAGGGAGTTTTTTGCATCCTGGGATTTTCCTCTTTTTTTGCAACAGTTTCTTCCTTTTGTTGTAAAGTTTGTTTATGGCAGGGGACCACCAGACTGGCTTCCTTATTTTGGAGGAGAGCATCTTGGTTCTATTTGGGATGGCACAATTCATGCATGAGTGGATGTGCTCGTACAGTGCCTTAGTGTAGGACTCAGCAGTTGAACTTTCAGTTCCCGTCTGCATGGTTGTCATGAAGTTTGTAACTTCTGACTTGAGTAACATGAAGTTGACTTTGGAGAAGTTTTTTATGGAGGTTTCCTTACTGGTGTTGGGGGTGGCATGTGGATGTAAAGGGTAATTAGCTTATGGTCTGGCCTGACCAACGAGGGGGTGACCATAGGTGTGGAGCATTGATTTCCCATGTTGGTAATGACCACGTCTAGGATATTGAAGCCCCTGGTGGGACTATGGATTAGTTGATCCAGGGCATTGGAATTTATGAAATCCATAAACTGTTGGGCAAAGGTGTTGGTACACGAGTAGTTTTCCCAGTTAATGGCAGAGTAGTTGAAATCACCCAGTATTTGGGTGTTTGGTTGTATATTAATATTTTCCAGTATGTTTAGAAAGGTGTAGTGGGAATCTTGGGGCATGGTGGGGGATCTGTACCATGCTACAATTTGGATTGCAGTCTTACCTCGTATTAGTTGCACCTGGAGAATTTCAGACGCATTGTGTTGGACAACTAACCTGGTGGTGTGAATATCCTTGGTGAATATGGACACTCCTCCACCTTTAGTGTTTCTATCCTGGTTTGGTGGCTGAAAAGTGTGGTAAGAGTTGTAGCCTTGTATTGCAGGGGTGCTCTCTGGAGCCTTGAACCTGGTCTCAATTACTGCACAGATATCGATGTTCTCCATTTTTAGGAGTGCCGCGAGAGAGTGCATTTTGAGGTTTAGACTTCTAGCATTGAGTAGCATTATCTTCAGATTTTGCATGCTTGTACCTGATACGGTGGTGGTTTTGTCCTTTGAACTTTGCCTAAAAAAGGCACTATAGGGGTGGCAAGAGCCTTAGCCAGTAACCTGAATCCCAGGGGCGACAGGTGCAGACCATCTCTGGCAAAACATTGTGGTCTGTCGATCATGTCATCCCAGGCAGACAGATACTGGATCCCCTTTGAATGACACCAAAGCTTAGCCAATTGTTGAAGTCAATCATTTTGTCCTTATATTGTGATATTATTCTGGACGAAGGCAGGATGCTACTCAGGACTAGGGTCATACCTGCCTGGGCCACATGATCTGAGAGCTCTTCCATGTCTCTTTTCATGTAGTCCAGGGAGGTACGTCTCAAGTCATTCACTCCGACATGGACAATGACAATCATATTTGTACTTATTATGGAGTGACTTGAGTGCATGAGTTATGTGGTGGATCCTGGCACCCGACAGGCAGCTCACTGTAATTTTCTCCTTGTTCAGCCTGGTGAGGGGGACATCAGTGTGCCTGACTATAGAGTCACCTATGACTAAAGTGTTAGGTACATTGTCTTACCTTAGGGGCTGTTGCTGGGTGGCACACTGGGGTTGTGAGCTATGTGACACTTTGGTTGTGATTGGTGTTTGTTTGCGTTTCAGTTTTGGAGGTCCTTGTTGCTTGGGCAGGTTACAGTTAAGGGCCTGCGCATATTTGGATTTAGTGTTGCTATGTGTGGGTGTTGGTGGTGTGAGTTTAGAAGGGCTATATGTTACATGAGGTGTGGTGTGGGTGTCAACCTTCTCCTCTTGACTGTCTAGCACAATCTTGGGTGGAGAGAGCTTTGCTTCCAGTTTGGCTATGTAAGTGCATCTCTCACAGCTTGTAGTGTTGGGTGGTAGGAGGAGAGGGTTGTCTGTGTACATGAAGCAATTGCTGCATTGCCCCAGTATGCCCAGATTCACCAGGTGGACAGGAGAAATCAATGGAAGCTGACCCTTAGACATGCCTGGTTTGGTGCTTTAAAAAAAAGTACAGGAGCTGTTTTCCCTTACCTTAGCAAGGTACTTTGCAATTATAGGCTGTTTAGTGCCTATGATTAATTTATCCTTATTAATAAGGAGAGTTGAGGGTTTGTATCAGTTTAAGGCTTCCTAGTGCTTTCCAGCAGGTATTAGAACAAGTGCTAGTCACAGGGATGCTTAAAGGTAAGATGAAGAAAAAATGGTTTATCTTAAACACTGCAGTGTGCGCTAGAGAAGTTAGATGTGAAAGTTGGTAAATTAAGTTTTACCTGTCTAAAAAGTTATGTTTTAGTGGAGAGTCACTATTTTTAAAACAGCAAGATAGATTGAAAGGGGGTGATCACTTTTGTATTCCGGTACTATGGAATACAGTGGTATGGCCAATAAATTTAAATAGTTGAAGGGGAGTGATTTCACAAAATGATAATGTTATGCTTACTCACACAAGCCAGTGAAAGCAGAGTGGAAATGAGATATATGGTCAAATTAACATAAGAGGCAGGCAACTAGAAAGACAGTGGTATTTAAGAACATGACAGTGACAGGGTGGGGGGTGGGGAAACATTTCTGCCTGACTCACAAGAGACAGAGCTTTGGTGTCTTTTGAAGTTTTAATATGTAGTTAAAACAGAACACAAGCAAAACACAAGGTAAAGAAAACAAATCACAGCACTCAAAATATGAAAAGGCAGCAAACTAATACAAAATACAACAAATAAAAAGCAAACCAACCTTTTCCTCACAGCAAAGTGTAGTAGAGTCTGGGTGAGCCTTCCAATAAAGCTCTGAAATGTTTTATTTTACCCCTTAAATAGAAGGCTTAGTTCCAAGCTCCACCCCCTCGGTTTACAAATGATTAACCTTAAGTGACCTCTTCTGTCTTATGTATGAGTCTTTAACTGATCAGTTCTAATTTCTGCCTGACTCACAAGAGACAGAGCTGTGGTGTCTTTTGAAGTTTTAATATGCAGTTAAAAGCAGAACACAAGCAAAACACAATGTAAAGAAAACAAATCACAGTTATATTTATATGTGATTAATTGTGATTTAAGAGACAAGTGTAAAAAGAAAGGAAATGATATATGAAAAATGTTAGAAGTTATAAGATGGGGTAAGTTATAACTTTGAGAAAACAATTCATGGATTTATAAAAGGGGTATGTTTAGAACTGAAAACTGTTATTTTATAGCATTAGAAGGTTTAGTTATAAGAGAAAGGGCAATGGTTGTAACAGGATTTTCTGATCATCTTGCAGTATGGCAAGAGATAAAATAAAACAAAGACTATATAAATATAGGCAAAGGAATAAAAAGGATAAAAGAGAAGCATGGACTAAAGAAGGAAAGAGATTAACAATACAGTTATGGAATGATCATATTACTATGAGAACATTTTATAAAAATTGGTCTGAATGGTGGTTGATATTTAAAAAAAACATATACAATTGTTTTTTTTACAGTGGCAATATAATGTGAGAAAAGTAGAGAAAGAAAAATATAAAAGAACATTGGAAGATTTAGAACTTAATGATAAAAAGTACTTTGACAAAGAAAAAGAATTATATGAAAGAAATCAAGAAAAAATACAAGAATTGTTATATAAGCAATGATATTTTACAAGGAAAAAGAGAAGAAGTATTGAGCTACTTAATCAGGTTAGTAAATGAAAATGGTAGTATAATGACAGAAAAAAGTAAAATGAGAAATAGAAAGAACTCAGGAAAGATTATGAATAGTCTAGTACAACATGAACAAGAAATGTTTAAAGAGAATAAGAAGATTGTGAAAAAACATGGAGAGTAAAAAGGTTAACAGAAAAAGTGAATAAAGATTTGAAAATGGAGATTTATTTAAATGAGCTAGATAAAGTATTAGGACAAGTACATATAGATTCAGCTGCAGGCCCAGATGGAATAGGGCCTGAAATGTTTAAATTGAAGGGACTGGTAAAAAAAATTTACAGGATTTCAATGAGTTGTTAAATGAAAGTTTTATGTATAAAGAATCATGTAATGGAATAAATTCATATGCAAGAAGGAAGATAGAAGAAAATTAACATCAATATTGAATAATAATGATGATAAGATCTTTATGAAAATAATACAAAACAGATTTGAAACTAAAATGGAAAATATTATGGAAGATAGTATATATATATATATATATATATATATATATATATATATATATATATAAAGGGGAAGGGCTGTCAAGAGCTATTAATGTTGAACCAAAAGAGCGTAACAACGAACAAGAACACTATGAGAGACTACTTCGTAAAATAAACAGACGTTTAATGACTCCAAATTAATGTTAGCGCTTTCGGCTAAATCAAATATTTAGCCTTCCTCAGACAAACAGCAGAACAGGAAATGACATTTCTTAAAATATATGTATAGAACCAATTGAAATAAAGTGCATTTAGTAATTAGTTGTAACTAAGGTTACCTTAAAGTAGTATAATCCATTGCAAACATAAGCCTTGAATAAAGGTAAAGATAGAGTGCCTCTATAGGCATTGCAGCAGCAAGTGATACTTTGTTGCAAGTAACTCCATTCATCAAAATATTTACACAGATGTTAAACTCTATAATTACTGGATTATTTAATCATACAACTTGCTTCATACTTATGTGATGTGTTAAAAATGTTATAAAAACAGTGAATGATAAACTAAAAAATATTTGTGTATATTTTAAATTGTTACCAAAAATATTTCCACAATTTGGAACATTATTTCCACATTTAAACATTAAAAATACTGATTAGTTTTGCCCGCAGAATTCCTGTACAATAATCATAAAATAATACAATTTTACATTAGTGCATTCTGTTAGGGAATAATTGATGTTGGGTCCATTTCATATCCAAATGTAACATTTGGATATGAAATGGACCCAACATCAATTATTCCAAATTGTGGAAATATTTTTGGTAACAATTTAAAATATACACAAATATTTTTTAGTTTATCATTCACTGTTTTTATAACATTTTTAACACATCACATAAGTATGAAGCAAGTTGTATGATTAAATAATCCAGTAATTATAGAGTTTAACATCTGTGTAAATATTTTGATGAATGGAGTTACTTGCAACAAAGTATCACTTGCTGTTCCGTTGCAATGCCTATAGAGGCACTCTATCTTTACCTTTATTCAAGGCTTATGTTTGCAATGGATTATACTACTTTAAGGTAACCTTAGTTACAACTAATTACTAAATGCACTTTATTTCAATTGGTTCTATACATATATTTTAAGAAATGTCATTTCCTGTTCTGCTGTTTGTCTGAGGAAGGCTAAATATTTGATTTAGCCGAAAGCGCTAACATTAATTTGGAGTCATTAAACGTCTGTTTATTTTACGAAGTAGTCTCTCATAGTGTTCTTGTTCGTTGTTACGCTCTTTTGGTTCAAGAGCTATTAATGATAGAGTAACTGTGGATGATATTATGAACAGAAAAGAAGAAGCAAAAAATCAAGATAGGAGACCTTAAAAAGGCATTTGACACAACTGGACATGAAATCTTATGGGTAATTCTGAACTAATATAAGTGAGAAAGTTACACAATTATAAAGTTAGGAAATTATGTATCCCAGCATATAGTAATAAAAAGTAGAAATACTTGTAAACAGCTGTTTAAGCCAAGAGGTACATATGAAGAGTCATGTAAGAGGAGGATGTCCAATGAGTTGCATACACTTTGTCTTAGTTATGAATGTGACAGCATGTGAAATAAATCACAAAATGAAGGAGTTGGGGTATATAACACTTGAAGGGTTAAGAATTCCAGTTCTGTTAACATATGCAGATGACATTATAATAATTTCCAATCAAAATTGTAGATAAAAGAAGTAATAATTTCTACAAATGAGTGCCTAGAGATGATAGGGGTGGCTTTAAATAAAGAGAAAAGTAACGGTTTAGGTGATGTAATAAAGATCTGGGTATATATTTTGCAATGAATTAAATTTCTGTTAGGTATATGTAGTAAGAATTTTTGTATTCAACATCTTTGTATCATGTATAGTAAGGGTTAAAATGTGAAATTGCATTGTGTGCAAAGAAGCAAGTTAAAATAAGTTGTTTTCCTTATAAAGAATTTACTGACCAAAGAGGAATGCACAGATGTTACCTTGGTCTAGGCACAAGCTTATCTTGTGCCTGACCTCTGACCATCTAAGGCTCCAGTATGTGAATTTATAGCCTTGACTGAAATTCCTTGTCTGGTAACCAGTTACTGTGTACGTGCAGAGAAGGGTATAAAAACCCATGTGAAGTGTACAGAAATTAGACTGCTGACATACCATGTACTTTGTAGCATGTCTCCATGCATGTAAAATAAACCTTTTTGCTTATTTTTTATCTGCATGATTCTTCCAGTATATGTTAAGAGTATTAAAATCTTTTGACATTTGTGGCGCCCAAGACCATGGGGCCACCTCTTCACGGTACGAATCGCATAAGAGGGACTGAAAAACCTGTACAGGAAGGGGAGAACGAATCTCGGGCTCCCTTGAATGGAAAGACCTCCGACGAATAAGTCGTAAGTAGAGGCCAGTCACTCTTAGATTCGATCCATGGGACGGTGATGAATGGGGCAGAAGAACCGCAGAAAGGTAAGCGTAACATTTTTTTTCTTTCTTTTTGTATTGTTCTCTTTTTAAAAGAACAAAGGGACTAGTCATAAGGGAATCGTCTTTTGGTTTAATTTTACAAAAGAATGGTAGAGATCTCAGGAAAAGGAAACTAATTTTTCTCTCAGATTAGAAAAATGGGAACAGGGAGTAGTTGCTGTAGTTGCAGCGACCGCTCAAACAAAAGAACCGAGGATGAACAATATATGTTCAACCTACATCCAAATAATTTAAAATTTCTAAAAAAATGGAAAAAAGATTATGAGTTTAGTGGAAATCTAAACAAATTAGAATGTCAAAATTTGGTAAAAAGTTTACGTAAGGATGCAGGAAATAAGGTTAAAGATCAAAAGAGAATAGGATTTCTCCAGGCTCAGAAGTGGTTAGAGGAAGCAAATAAAAAATATAGAGAACAGCTTCAAAATAAAAAAAACTGGTGACTCGAGTGCAAAAGATACATTTTTCATCCAAAAGGATGATAATGAAACATCTGCCGTCTGTCGCAAAGCGACGGCCCCACCCTTATATCCAAACCCGGAAACCCTTAAAACCAGTCCACCTCAGTATCAGGAAAGTGAAGGAGTGAGTCAAAGCAAAACCATACCTCCCGTAGTTTTACAAAAGCAGGCGGATGACACTCTGGACCTACGAACCCGTAGTATAGACAAATCAGAATGGAAACAAAAGGAAACCGAAGTTAATTCGGCATCCACAGAGTATCCCCTCATAGAAGTAGCAAATCCGCAAGTGGGTACGTTCAGACAGGGTCCCACCATTTTAGTTTATCGACCCTGGACGCGGGAAGACATTCGAAAAGCCGTAGAAGGAATACCACACCCTAGGTTAGATATGACCAAGTTTTGTGAAGACGTCGCAGGCATGATAGAAAGTTATAAGCTAAATGCCGTAGAGTTGGAACAAGTAGTTCGACAAATTTTGGGTCCCGACTGGCACTTGGTCTGTGGGGACTGGGATCCCATAACCAGAGTAGATAATAAGCCACTTGCCCACAATTCGGACTCATACCAAAAGCAGGTCAAGGATTTACTAGCCTGTATTTTGGATAAATGGAAGCCTAGGGAAGACTGGACCTGTATCAATAGATGTATACAAGCAGATGATGAAAAAGTAGACAAATATTTGCAGAGACTTACCCAGTGCTTTGATAACCATAGCGGTATGCAAAAAGAAATAGATCAGTCAAAAGACTCCTCATATGAACAACAACTAAAAAATGCCTTTTTAAAAGGATGTAAAAGTGCTATTAGCAACTTTGTCCAAAAGCATATGATAGACCATCGGACGGCATGTCTGCAGCCCCTACTGGAGTATGCAAGACATGCAGAAAAATATTTAGAAGAATAGAAAAAAAAACAAGCTCAAACCTTTACGGTGAGCGAAGATGGGACACTTATGCTACTGCAAGGTCCGACTAACAGGGGTAGAGGAAGGGGCAGAGGCAGGGGTAGAGGAAGAGGGAATGTGGGACATTCCGAAGATTATGAAAGTAGACAGAAAAGAGGAGAATGTTTCAAATGTGGTAAAAAGGGACATTTTGCAAGGGATTGCCGGTCTTCTGAAAAAACTAAAACCACCCCGGATCATAGGTCAGCCTGACTATATTATGGTGGTGGAGGTGAATCAGACCCAGATAAAGAGGCTGATTGGCCAGAGTCAATAAGACAGAGTGAAGAGGAAGATTTTGAAGACGCAAACGAGGAAGGTAAGGGTAAATGTGCAGGATGGGAAAATGAAATGACTGATTTTTCAGAAAAAGGTGAATATCAGGTTGTTAATTTAACAGCTCTGGCTGTAACTATGCAGCTAGAGGCACAACCGATAATCACACTTCAAGTAGAGGGTAAGGATGTAGAATTTTTGTGTGATTCAGGGGCCTCCAGGACCCTGCTAAGAAACTCTGCAATGCCATCCGATGTAACTTCTGATGACTATGTATTAGTCAAGGCAGCAAATGGCCGCATCTATAAGGAACCATTATCTAAACCTTTATGGTTCATGGACCCTGAAACTAACCAAACTATCAGGTTTCGAGTTATTATCTCCAAAATTTGCCCTGTAAACTTATTAGGAAGAGATTTAATGCACGTGTTTGGCATAGCAGCTGTACCGACTGCATCAGGGATTCTAGCCAAACGAGTAGAAATTCAAGATGTTATGTTACAAGTGGGGCAGGGTGATTTACACTACTGGTACAGTAATGATCTTGTTGAAACTGGACCACAAAATGTAGTAAATGAGCTAACTAATTTGGCCTTAAGCAAATATGGCACACAACCGCCAGTGGTAGCTAAACAACTACACTGTACAATGTATTACAGAAAATATGTGGGACCAGACGAC
Source organism: Protopterus annectens (assembly GCF_019279795.1). Taxonomy (NCBI): domain Eukaryota; kingdom Metazoa; phylum Chordata; order Ceratodontiformes; family Protopteridae; genus Protopterus; species Protopterus annectens. The sequence continues at coordinate 475,230,332 of NC_056740.1, forward strand.
AAATATGAGGAGCAATTTTTTAAACACAAGGTCACAAAAATCATGTTACAAAATCTCTATTGGGATAAATTAGGAAATTCTGCAGTTACATGCAGTCTTACAAAAGATATGCAGTTACTTTTTCGCAATAATTCTATTGCACATGTCTCTGTAACAAGGGAAGAACAAATGGCATGGTATCTGGTGGGGAGGAAAGTTACTGAATGGGCCAAAATGACGCCAGAACAATTGGCATGTAAAGGAGTTCAGGTACAAAGACTAAATTGGGTCACCCAGGCTAGACCAACAGTGCACCTCCACGAAGACAGGCTAACGCCACCCGGGGGAGGGCCATTCTGACCATGTCTCCTAACCCCGCAAGAAGAATTAAAGTTACAATCAGTGCCAGACTCCTTATGGTCCCGCGGACAACACGACATTGGGCTAATAGAAACAGCAGGACAGGTTAAAATAACCCCAAAATCCGATTTTAGACCTCATAAGCGTCAGTATCCATTAAGTAAAAAGGCAGAAGAAGGCATTCTACCAGTGATCACGGCTCTACTGAGAGCTGGGGTTTTAATTCCATGTACAGATTCACCGTATAACACACCCTTGTTCCCAGTAAGGAAACTGGACGGGACATGGAGAATGGTACAGGATCTGCAGGCTGTAAATGCTGCTGTAGTGCCAAGGGCTCCTATTGTCCCAGATCCATCTGTTTTGTTAAATGATATCCTTCCCATGGATAAGTATTTTTCTGTTATTGACATTAGTAACGCATTCTTTTCTATTCCCCTACAGAAAGATAGTAGGTTTTGGTTCGCTTTTACGTTTATGAGCAAGCGGTACACATATACACGACTGCCGCAGGGATATTGTGAAAGCCTTACAATCTTTTCGCAAGAAATGTCAACAAACCTGGCACAGTTTCAATCAGAGCATGGCTGTCATCTACTATTGTACGTGGACGACATCTTACTGGCTGCACCCACGGAGGCTGTCTGTGAGTCCAAAACTATTCGGTTATTGCATTTTTTGCCAAAAGAGGGACATAAGGTGAATAAATCTAAATTACAATTTTGTAAAACTGAAGTACAGTATCTAGGCTATACCATTTCAATTGCTGGTAGACAACTAGATAACTGTAGAAAAGAAGCCATTTTACAGGCACCAATGCCCAGCACAAAAAAAGAAATAATGTCATTTTTAGGAATAACAAATTTTTGTCGGAGTTGGATTCCCAACTATGCAGAGGAAGTAAGTCCACTTTCGGAACTTATTTTCGCACTTCCCATGGCAGCACATGACGCGCTGCAATGGACGGATAAGGCAATACAGGCATTTACTAGGGTAAAACAATTGATAGCAGGATCTGCAACACTTAGCTTTCCTGACTATACAAAACCCTTTGTTCAGACAGTAGATTTTAAGCAGAGTTTTATGACATCGGTTCTGTTGCAAACTTATGGGGATAAGTTGAGACCATTAGCTTTTTATTCCAGTAAATTGGACACAGTGGCACAATCTTTGCCACACTGTGTACAAGTGGTAGTCACAGTCGCACAGGCTGTGCAAGCGTCTGCAACCCTAGTTTTGTTCCATGACCTTACCTTACGAGTACCGCACTCTGTCGCAGTAATACTACTACAGGATAAAGTTACCTTTCTCTCTCCTAGCAGACACTTATCCTGCATGAAAATGTTACTATCACAACCACACATGACCATTGAGCGATGCACCACTCTTAATCCAGCCACGCTGTTACCTACAGCTGACGATGGTGCCCCTCACGTGTGTTTAGATTTGATACACTCTAATGTCTTACCAAGACCAGACCTTAAGGACCAACCTTTGGCAAATTCAGATTGGACCCTGTTTGTAGATGGGTCAGCACATAAGAATGAGGCAGGTATCACACAAGTGGGGTATGCAGTCACAACTTAGACTAAGGTACTGGAGGCAAAACCCCTCCCCAGGAACCTGTCCGCAAGCCGAATTGATTGCTTTGTCCAGAGCATGCACCATCTCCAAGGATAAGGCAGTTACTATCTACACAGATAGTCAGTATGCTTTTTCCATGGTCCATGTCTTTGCACAGCAATGGAAAAATAGGGGAATGGTTACGGCCTCAGGTAAGGAAATAACCCATAAGGATTTAATCCTTAGCCTCTTACAAGCTGTCCAACTGCCACGGGGACTGGCCATCTGTAAGTGCGCAGCGCACATGAATGCCAATGATCCAGTATCACTTGGAAATGCACTGGCCGACAAAACTGCAAAAAGTGTAGCCTTAATCTCTACCTTTGCACTCGAGACCACACAGAAGGAACTTCACCCTACAGATAAATTTGATCTACAAACTTTATAGGTAATGCAGGAACTTAGTACAGTTCAGGAAAAACAGCGATGGATTAAATATGGGGCTATTCAAAAGCAGGGAGTTTTTGTAGGTCCAAATGATAAGTATGTCTTACCAACAAACCTTTTTAGGTATGCCTCATTAGTGACGCATGGCCCATCTCATCTGGGCCCTGCTGCTATGGTTCAAATGATCCAGCAAATGTTCTGGACCAAAGGCTTTATAGCATACGCTAAACGATTTTGTTTATCGTGCCTGCTTTGTGCACAATACCATGGTGGTGGGGTGCGGATCACCCCAGCAGCTTTTCCACTGCCTCCGTATCCATTTCACACAATCTGCATGGATTTTATTGAACTAACTCCTGTTCAATAGAAGTGATTTGTGTTAGTCATTATTGACGCTTTTACAAAATGGGTTGAAGCTTTTCTGGTAGCACACCCAGATGCACTGTCGGTAGCCAAGGCCCTTACAAATAACATTATCCCTCATTTTGGGCTACCTAGACGCATCTATTCTGATAATGGCACACATTTCGTAAACCAAGTTATTCAAAAGCTGGCCGCCGTTTTTCAGATCGAGTTAAAATATCATTGTGCCTACCACCCACAGTCAGCAGGGTTGGTTGAACGCCATAATGGCATTCTCAAAGGCAAGTTACGTAAACTCATGGCCGAGACACATCAGTCTTGGATAAACTGCTTACCTCTGGCACTCCTGTCCATGCGTACCACTCCCACCTCAAAAGGGGTCACACCATTTGAACTATTATACAGGAGACCTTATTATGTCCTGCAGTGGCAAAATCTTTTGCCTGCAGAACATGAGGGGGGGTGAAGAGATAGCAGATTACATGAGGAAATTGCTGACCAGAACTAACACCTCTTTAACGAATGATTGCTTTTCAGATCAGAAGAACAACAGGATCCTGGAAGTGAAACCCGAGAACTGGGTTTGGATTAAAATTGTCAAGAGGAAAACCTGGGCCTCGCCTAAGTGGGAAGGTCCATACCAGGTTTTGATTGCAACACCTACAGCAGTCCGAATAAATGAACGAACATCGTGGATCCATCTGACACACTGTAAACTGGTAAAACAGTTTGAACTGGACAAAAACTTGGGTTCCCCTGAGGAACACTGATTAGTAGTAATCTTGTTTTGTATGAATATCTGACTGTTGTAGCAATGCAGAGAAATACCGGAAGGGAGCAGCCCTTCCCACAAAAGCATTCCAAAATAATTTTGTTGTTAATAAGTGTGATTGTTACTTTTCTGTCTTGGCCATTTTTATTTTCAAATAAGACTAGCCAAGTAAAGAGAGACGAGAATACGGCTTGGCATCCGCCTTTTAATACATATCAAGCTATTAAGTATGCATATGCTCTAACTTTTAATGTTTCAAATTGTTGGATATGCACGGCTATCCCTACTGTACATGGTGGTCTAATATTAGGTACAGTCCCTTTGGGGACAAATGATACATGGACTAATTTACTATTTGAAACTTCAAATGTAGCCTTAAAGGACAAAATAGCATTACCCCTCATGGGTCGCCAGAATGGAACTGTATGTTTTCAAAGATTTGGCAAGATTAAGGTTGGATGGAGTCAGTGTAATGTAACAATAATTCATAACTGTACAATAGATGGGAACTGTGCAATGAGTTTCAAGCCTATAAGAGTGCTTGTTAATAGTACAGGGCTTGTTAATGACACAAGTTTCTTTGAAAAAATGTTATCTGTGTATGATCTTTTGTTTAAAGGGCTGCAAGATAAAGGAAATCACTCTGTTCCAGTCAATATTACACTTAAAGTAAATGATTGTTATTTTATCTGTGGTAGAAAAGCATAATAATGGTTACCGAGGAATTGGTGAAGCAGTTGCTTTTTGGGTTATTTAGCACCAGCTATAAGACATACATTTTCTCTTCCCCAAGGTAAAATACGAAATGTACGTGCTGTTAATAAACCTGTTAATCCCGTAGGTAACGTTGATGCATCCTGGATCTATCACCACGATTTGGCCTATAGTAGCAGCAAGGGGCTATCACACATGGACTTGGGCGATGATGTTATTTCCTGGGCTGGTATTCTTCCAGCGTATGGGACAGTAAAATCCATTTGGGAGCTCAGAAAACTGTCAAAACTGTTAGAAACTCTGAGCAATGCAACTTTTTCTGCGCTAGAATTGGTGACGGATGAGTTAACTGCAATGAGGACTGTAGTGTTGCAGAATCGTATGGCGCTCGATTTCATCCTAGCGGCAAAAGGAGGTACTTGCACTCTTATCCAGGAGGAGTGTTGTTCGTTTATTCCAGATAACGAACATGACATTGACAGTCATCTAGAGATCCTACAACAAGTTTCTGAACTTGCAAAACCAGGACAGAATCCATTAACTGACTTTTTCCAAAATTGGTTTGGAAATTGGGGAACAGTACTTATGAATGTCTTAATTGCTATATGTATTGGTGCCATTATATTCCTACTGTTGGGGTGTTTCTGCATTCCTTGCCTCCGAGTGATAATATCAAGTGTATTGTCTGCCAATGCAACTAAAGCTTATTATTCTGAATATACAGAACAGGAGTCATGCGAAAAACTGTATGAATAAAATGTATTACTGGTGATACAAAGTGTTGTTAGGGGGGAAATGTAGTAAGAATCTTTGTATTCACCATCTTTGTATCATGTATAGTAAGGGTTAAAATGTGAAATTGCATTGTGTGCAAAGAAGCAAGTTAAAATAAGTTGTTTTTTCTTATAAAGAATTTACTGACCAAAGAGGAATGCACAGATGTTACCTTGGTCTAGGCACAAGCTTATCTTGTGCCTGACCTCTGATCATCTAAGGCTCCAGTATGTGAATTTATAGCCTTGACTGAAATTCCTTGTCTGGTAACCAGTTACTGTGTACGTGCAGAGAAGGGTATAAAAACCCATGTGAAATGTACAGAAATTAGACTGCTGACATACCATGTACTTTGTAGCATGTCTCCATGCATGTAAAATAAACCTTTTTGCTTATTTTTTATCTGCGTGATTCTTCCAGTATATGTTAAGAGTATTAAAATCTTTTGACAGTATAAAATTTGGGAATAAAGAAGCAAGTAGATTTCAATAGAAGAACACACAATAGAAGAAACAAACCAAGCATGTCTTTTCTGAAGAACATATGAATTATCATTCAGGGAAAAGGTTTATTTGATAAACTCAATACTGATAGGAAAATGCCATACTTAGTAAGTATATTTATGTTGCCAACAGTATTTGAAAAGAAATTATTGCAGATAATTGTTTCATTTATATTGAGTTCTAGATTAAACCCAGTAAAAAGAGGAGTTTTGTATGTAAATAAAGAAGAAGGAGGTTTAGGGTTAATTAACCCAGTGGTATACCCTGTTTCATTAAATTTGTACAGTGTTAAAGTGGATAAATGAAAAACATGAGAGATTAGTAGTGAAACTGTATAAATATAAGTATGAAAAATGTGGGGTATGGTAAAAGAGAAAAAATATACATAAATTTGAAAAATTAATTTTAAGGTGCCAAAGCACTGTGCTGTTACTCTGATGCTTACTGTGATGGATTTGAAGTCTTCTTAAGACACTCAGTCTTGCTGGCTGGATTCTGCTGAAATCAAAGTCTGGTTATAGTTGCATTTACAGTCTGTTGCATACAGAAACCTGCAGAATATACACTGAAGAGAGAATATACTTTTGCAGCACCTGTCTTTAAGAGCAGTAACCAATAACTTTTATAATAAACCACACGTACATCTGTTACAGCTTCAGAAAATGTTCTACTTTACTTCTCATATAGTACAGATGATGTGAGAGATATAACATTTACCTCAGGACAAATATGTCCCTACCAATATCCCTAACATAACTGGATTTAATATAGACTTTATATATATTTTTAGTTGAGCACTTATACTGCGGTGGTGGTGCTGCGGTAGCGTTGTCGCCTCACAGTTAGACGTTGTCCTTCGATTCTCAGTTAGAGTGTCTTCTGTGTGGCGACATGCATGAACGGGCGTGCCTTCGTTGAAGGTTGTGTGTTAGGCCCAGCAAGCCAGCACATCAAAATCTATTGCCAATCATTAGCGGACAGGAGTTCTGCTGTGGCGACCCCTAACCAGGAAAAGCCGAAAGAAACAAACAAACTCCCTCTTGGTTTTGGAAAGATACTGCTTTGTTGACGCAAATGCTGACACATCTGTTCTTGTGAAAATGCTGATAAGTGGAGAAAAGCATATTTTTAAGGAAACACCTTGTGGATAAACACATGTCCTACTGTCCATACTTTAAAGACAGCAGATTAGGTTTTTTCTGATATAACCTGTTTTTTTTTTTTTTTTTACATTCTTGCCAAATCTGTAAGAAGTCAGCTTTCTTGATGTGTGTGTAATACACTCATAAGCAAGTTCTTTATTTTTTTCAGCCACAGTCATTTAGTATGGATGCTAATCACATAATAAACTCTGTTTCTACATTTAAGCAAGCTTTATCTTATTCCTTATTTATGTTGCATATTTGTAGCAAAGTTACTTTCAACCTTAAAACCATGTTGAGCATAATCTTACAATTTCCTCTTTTTATTTTAAAACATGCTTAAAGCAGTTTATACTCATATGTATTTTTGATCACATTATATACAAAACACATTAAGAAACAAAATATTTAGTCTTCTTTTGATACAACAAGTCAAAATACAATTTTACATAGCAAAGTTACTTTCAACCTTAAAACCTTGTTGAGCATAATCTTACAAAATTTCTGTGGAAAATAAAAACTGATGGTATAGAAAAAGATACAAAAGTAAGGTATAAGAATGAAATGATAAAACATTACTATGTAAAACCATGGGAAAATCTAACAGATGAAAAAATTAAAGTTATAAAAACTAAGAAGCAAATGGTGTAATCAAAAAGTAGAATGTCGAGGGCATGGCCAGGATGAGACTAGGAAAGAATCACTTTGCTTCTGCTCTGCTAGTACATAGATATTTCTGACAGGAAATTTTATTTCTAAATAATCCTAAATGACTCAATTAAGTGAATTATGATGAACTTTGGAGTACTAAAGGATTATATCAATTTTTTTCTTATAAAACAACTATTTTTCTCTCAAAATCTGAGAAAATTTCTTCACTGTACCTTGCAGCACCATGAGTTATACAAAGGCAGCATCTCAAGACTCTTTGCTCAAAAAAGAGCTTCAGTCATTGCTGACTAATATTCAAGAACTATCTTTGAAAATAGATAGATTGGACACCAAAATAGATGACTTTAAGAAAAAATGCTCCAAACAAATGGAGTAAATTAATGAAGCTCTGCAGTTACAGGGGACATACAGCCCAACCTGGGTCCCATCTTCTCTACTCTGCAACTCCCCAACTCCCATAAATCAATAAACTTAACCAAAATTAACCTACAAAGCATCAGAAATAAAATACCTGTCTTCCATGCATGGATAGCTCACAACAAACCCAATGTTATTGCCACAAATAAAAGTTGGCTAAAACCCTATATTAAGGACACATAATTCCTTCACCCAGATTTTGCCTGCCTTAGGGTCAACAGACCCTGAAAAAAAAGGTGGAGGCATCTCTCTAATATGCCCCATGTCCTTCACTATTGTCCCATATACAAAGCCCATTACACAGTTTTCTACAGCCGAACTTCTACTTTCTTTCCTTAAAATGAATAATTCCAAAACCCCCCATGTGATAATTTACATTCCGCCAGGCAATAACATCCCTTTTCTTGAAGAAATCCTTGCCTGAGCATCTACTAACATAAAAAATGAGACTATCATACTGGGATATGTAAATATCAACTGGCTAGACATATCCTCACACCACTCTAACTGCAATATCCGTCTGTATATGTGCACCCAGCTAGTTAACACCATAACCAGGCCTAATAAAATTAATACTAATGGCTCAATCCTAGACTGGATTTTAGTGTCTGACCCAAATAAGATCACATCCACTGCTACACTTTCCAATAGTATAAGTGATCACTTACCGGCCTTTTTACAATATGAATGTACCACAACAATTAATAAACATCAGTACAGGGTTACCAGAGATAAATCCCAGTTCTGTCCATCTAACTTTAACAAAAGGTTGCTTAGCATCAACGGGGATGCACTAAAATCACTTCCCCTTGTTGAGGCAGTTGAGTTTTTCAACTCAACCCTCCTAAGCATACTAAATAATCTCACTCCACTTATACAAAACAGAGTAAAGACCAACCATGCCATTTGGCTAACAAGATCCACTAAGGATCTCATGAAATGCATGAACAAATCATGGAAAATCTGGCAAAAAAACAAAACCCCATCTGACCTCACCCAATACAAACAGCTCCAAAACCAGGTTAAGTGCCTAGTACTACAAAACAAAAAGAACACAACCTTACATTGCAAAATCAACAAAAGCAAAACCCAATGAACTTCTGGAGCTCTCTCAACTCTTTATTAAACTCAGGTTCTAGTAATAATCCTTGACCAGACCCAAATAAAGCAACCATGGAAATTGCTGCAACCTTCAACTCCTATTTCATAGATACTATAGCCAATCTAACTGCTACCTTTCCCAAGACCAACTTTTCCACCACAGACATCTCCACAGCTAACACCAGTACACCCCCTATTACCAGCTTTATTCTGTCACCTATATCCACCTCAACTATTAAAAAATTGCTTCTAAAACTCAAACCATGCACAAATGCCCCTGACAATATACCCGCCAAATACCTGCAAATCTCAGCCAACTCAACTGTTTACCCTATCAGTATACTTCTCAAAAGGGCTATACAAGAATCTTATATGCCCATCATCTGGAAAAAAAGCTTATACCCTCCCTCTACAAAAGAGGGGCCCCAACATAGACACCACCAACTTCTTCCCCATTGCTATACCATCACCCATCTCTAAGATTCTGGAAACATGTATTCATTCTCAACTTCTTCATCATCTGAATCACAACCACATCCTCTCCCCCACCCAACTTGGATTTAGGCCAGGACATAGTACCACCACTACCCTCATATCCTTTATGGAAACTGTCAACTGAGCCTGTGATGCTGGTAAAATCATATCTTCACCATTTCTTGATCTTTCTAAAGCTTTCAATACTATATCCCAATATTTCCTTCTAACAAAACTCTCTAACATAGGTACCTCACCTAAAACTCTAAACTGGTTCACTAATTACCTCACTAACAGGCATCAATCAACTAAATGGCAGAACTCTTACTCCCCTTTCCTAAACACCACCACTGGTGTTCATCAAGGGTCCATTTTAGGCCCACTTCTATTTAGCATATTTATCAACTTCCACACCTCACTCTCAAGGATCAGTCATCCAGTACACAGATTACTCCACTATCATCTGCATTGCAAACAAACTCCTCAGAACTACACCAACTCACCCAAAATGCCCTCAGCTCCACTGAAATTTGGATGTTTAATAATCATCTTGCCCTCAACCCCAACAAAACCAAACTAGCCATCTTTGCCCCAAAACGTCCACACCCCTACAAAAAGAGAACTTCATCATTCAATCCCTAAATGGTACCACCATCGACATTGTACCTAGCACAAAACTCCTAGGTGTCATCATAGACAAAAACCTCACATTCAACCTGCACATCCAGTCCAAAAGTCACATCAAAAGCTTGTTGTTTTCTAATGACACAAAGATCTACTCAGTGCATCAGCCCAATTTTCCCTTGCCACTTCTTTTTTATTACCCTCTCTTTTATATGGTGCCTCCCTCCTTACCAACATTCAGTCCTCTCTAAAGTCCAGACGAGACTCATGCTACAACAAAATTGCAAAGTTTGTAACTAATACTTCCTACTCATCCCACCACTGCTTATCATTATGCAATCTAAAATGGCTTGAACTACCCAACTATCTCACATTTATCCAACTAACTACAGCTCACAAACTCAGTCATAATCCATCCGTGTGCCCTGCTATATCTTCAATGCTTACTGTATACCATCCTAACAGACCACTCGGATCCAACAACCAACTGCTCATAAATGTAGAAAAACTGAAACTTTCGGCCGGCCAGATGCTTAACTCCTTTACCATCGTAAAACTTTGGAACTACCCCCCACCCCAACAATTAGATCCACCCACTCAGTAACTCTCTTCAAGACATCTCTGAAACAACACCTCCCCTCATATTGGCTGTGCACATGTACTAACACCACATCTCATATAACCTAACTTCAACCATCACAACTATTCTCAGCCCCACTCTACTACTCTGGCATCCTCCTTTCACATCCACCTGTCTTTTTACTTACTACACCTCTCCATCCTGTCCACGTCCCTCTTCTACCAACCCTCATTGTCTTACCATTGATCCCTCCTGTCTACTTCCTTCTCTTCCTAACCCTTATAGACCTACCATTGAACCAGGTGAGACATCCAGGTACTCTTGCAGCCTACCTTAATATTATACCACCACTTATATCTGCAATAATATCCACTGACTTTGCTGATTCCTGCAACAGGATTCATATAGCCTATCACTTGGGTCTATATTAAAACATCGAACACTTAAAACAGCGAACGATGTTTCATCGACCCTTTTTCAGTGAAAGCTGAAAATGTCGACACCTCAGAACAGCAATTTCTTTCCAAGGGAAAGAAATTGCTGTTCCAACCAAAAAAAATAAAAAACAGTAAACACTTCCAACCACATACACATGTACCTTTACCCTATTTCTACTCCCGAAAAAAAGTAAATAGCTAAAAACACATATGCACGTAACTCAGCCATACATCTAACGCAAAAAAAAAAGTAAACATTTTAAAACATATGCACTTACCTTAACCCGCACCCTAACTAAGGTCAGTAACTGTTGCACATTTACGGAAACAGTTCCAAACACATACACACTTACCTTAACCCTAATTCTACCCCCCAAAACAAAAGTAAACAGCTTAAAACACATATGCACTTAACTAAACCATACATCTAATGCAAAAAAAAAAAAAAAACAGTAAACACTTTCATACATATGCACTTACCTTAACCCGCACCCTAACCCTAAGGTCAGTAATTGTTGCACATTTACACTCAGGAACTATACTGGACAAGGGACCACACTACAGTGCAGAACACAGCAAAGCAACGAAGCAATCAAGCGACTTCTTTCCCAGGGAAAGAATTCACTGAACAGCTGCTTCCCTGTTTTGCCTGTTTGCTCTTTAGATGTTGATGAAAACACATTCGACAAAATGCATTTTCGTCATTCTAATAGGAACCCTATCGCTCAGCTATTACACCTCCTAAACAGACAGCAATCAGTTAAATGGCTCAATAGTCTATCACCTTTTCTCCCCATAAAAATGGGTGTCCCACAAGGCTGTATTCTTGGTCCTCTTCTCTTTAACATCTTTACTGACCAGCTACACACATCCTGTCCTCAGTCTTCCCTTATACAGTACGCTGATGATTCTACTATCATTTCCATTGCCGACAACCCTTATGACCTGCACTCACTCATTCAGAACTCATTCAATCTTGCTGAATCTTGGCTTTCTAGCACCCAACTGATACTGAACCCCAAAAAGACAAAACTTCTCCTGTTTCTACGTAAACCTCTTAGTTATCTCAAATCCTCTTTCTCAAGCTCTTTCCTTAATAACACTACTATTTCACCTGACTCTCACACAAAGCTCCTAGGAGTAATTATTTATGACCAACTTAATGTTGACCTCCATGTACACCATTCTATAAAGAAAACCCATCAAAAGCTTGGCCTACTCTATAGACACTAATGGTTCCTTACTCCTGACTCCAGAATTTCACTTTCCCAAGCTTTTCTCCTACCTAACCTCTTCTACTGCTATCAAATCCTTAGTGACCTACAGTCAACTCTGCTATGTAAGCTGGAAACCACATATAATAAATTTGCTAGATTTGCAGCTAACATGCCACCTAAATCTCTCCACTGTCTTGCTCTTAAAACTCTTAATTGGCTAAAATTTCCCAACCACCTCTTACTTACTCAACTATTTATCATCCACTCTGTCTTAAATAAACCATCCTCCTGCCATAGCATATCCTCTATCAGCTCTCTCTATAACCTTCTATGTTCCCTTAGGAGCTCTGATGTAGGACTCCTACAAGAATACAAACCCAAAAAGTCTTTTGGACAAAACCTTTATAGCTACCTTCCTGGACTAGCATGGAATAGGCTTCCTCTGTCCCTTAGAATTATAACCCATAAACATGTTTTCAAAACTGCCCTCAAAAATCACCTAATTTCTGTCTGGAAATGTAACTGCAATCACCCCACTTAATATTTTTCCTTCAGTTCTCCCTCCCTCCCTCCCTCCCTCTCTTCTCACTCCCTTTTCACTTTCCACCCTCTTTCTCTCCCTTTTACTTACTTCCTATGTCATTTCTCTGCTTGGCGCTATTTCTACTACCTACTTTTCACCTTTACCCTTCTAAGTCCTTACCCCTCCTCTTCCTCATCTCTCCTTCCTCTTACTAACCACATCTTTACTTACTTCTCTTCTTCTTCCCTACTTACAGAGTTCTTGATTTAATTATGTTTTAAGTTCCACTCCTGACAGATTTGACTTTATACTTCTTATGAAACTTACAATTTCTCAATTATGCTGTGCATTTTATCATTTGTTAAGTCTGTATTAGTGAATTTATATATCTTATTACTATTTAAAACTTGTTTTTTGGATATTTTCTTCCCGGGCCTCCACTGAAAAAGGGCACAAGCTCAGATGGACTAACCCGGTCAACAAATGTCAAATAAATAAATAATAAAGATGTAAAACGTTAAGTACCAAGTCTCTAATTCCTAAATCTGCTTTGCACCCACTGCATGAAGTGTCCGATATAAATTTTGCTGGCCGAAAACTACTCATATGGGCTGCTCTCATGTATGTATATACTCTGTATTGCTTGTATAATATCTTTGATTTGAGAATGATTACTTATGTACTGTTTTTTCCATCAATTGTATAAGCTGCCAATAATATGTACTAAATGTCTTTATTAATGTAAATTCTGTATTGTATGTGAAATGTCTTATATGTGGAGCTTTTCTTCGTGGGACTCCACTGAAAATGGGCAGTTCTGGCCCAGCTGGACCATCCCAGTAAACAAATGCAAATAAATAAATAAATAAATAAAAAAGAAAAAAACAAATTCCGGAATTGAAGACTCCTTGACTGATATGGAAGGAAGCGTCTATATCATGTTATTGAAAGTTTACTTAATCGAATCAATAAAGATCGAACTTTATTGATCGATTAAGTAAAACATTGAATAACGTAAAAAAAAAAAAATTAAAAAAAAAAACTAAGTGACGTTGGCAGGGGACAAGCCTCCATGCACCCCTCACATGGGAGGCTGCACCCCCACACCCCCCTACTTAAATATACCAATTCTGAGACCGCACTACATTGAGGTAAATGGAAATCTCCCCTTACGGAGATTTCCGTTTACTTGCATGATGTTCTTCACTTTCGATACTGTCATGCCAACAATATCAGACTCCATATTGTCAACTTTTGACAACGTGAAGTAGACCTGGAAGGAAGACTAAGTGAAGGCAGGAACAAAACAACTCTATACTAGCCAAAATAGTTGACCTTGAAAGCAGGTCCTGTAGGAACAACATTCATATTATTGGTCTACCAGAAAGAACAGAAGGTAACAATATGGTTAATTGCTTGTCTACCCAGCTCCCTAAAACTCTAGATTTGCCTGAAGCTGTCTCTTTTGGTATAGAGAAAGCACAGAGATCTCTGGTTGATTCTGTATCAAAGTCCAGTACTTCCCCAAGGTCCATTGTGGTTAAATCTATTTCATCTCAGGATAAAGAACTGGTACTCAAAACTGCCTGGGCTAAGTCCCCACTTAAAACAGAAGGAAATATTATTAATTTTGATAAGGACGATTCAGCAACAGTGATGTCTAAAAGGAAACAATTCCTTTCCCTTTTAAGAGAAATTAAGAAAAAGCAGATAAAAGTACATTTACTATTCCTGATCAGGCTGAAGATTTTTCTTTCTAATGGGATTAAATTCTTTGAAGATCTTGACTTGCATTGTCATATTGCGACCATGTACAGTTGACATTTTAAAGGTAAACCCGTGTACACATGTGATCCAGTCTGCCTATAAGCTGGAACGTTTGTCATTAGCATGCTGGCCAGACCTCTGTTAGTAGCTGAAATACTTAGACCTTCTAATAGTAACTCAACAGGAATTAATTTTATTTTAAAATTAAATCAGAAGCCCTTCTGCATTGCACAGTTGATTTTTAATGAGTACTTATAGTCAAATTTATGAATGTTTTTAATCCTAGTATCATTCAGCATCAATTAATGGCTTAAGATCTTGAGATGAACTGGTTTTATAAATTCTAGAGGGCACATTAAAAAGATTAAGTTCAAGGATTTTGTGTTACTCGGAAACTGTGCAGCAGTCCTTTTGTTCTACGGCTCATCTCATTAAGTAATGCAGCTTTCCTCACACCTTCAGTGTTATTAATTTGCTCTACATTTCCCCCTTTCAGCCTCTATCGATTGCAACTCTTTGATAGAGAACTGAAATTTTCCACAAACCTAAAATGGTCACTATATAGTAATTAAGTTATGTCACACCTAAATATTTTCCATACGGAAATCTTAAATATGCAAAATGGTGTTTAACCAGAAAGTACTTATTTTCATTCAGAATCATTATTTATACAAATTATCAGATGCACTTCAGAATGCCGAATTTCTGAAACGTTGAATTTCATATGGCCAAGACCATATGATTGAAGTTTCGGAACCTTGACATTGTAAAATAAATCCACAAAAAAAAAAACAACTTTCTCACCATTATTGAAGGGGGGCTTGCCCCCCTGCACCCCCCCAGACCACACTACTTAAATATACCAAGTCTGAGATCGCACAAAAGCGAGGAAAAGGGAAATCTCCCATTCCGCTCTGTATGCAGATCTCCGTTCACGATGTGTAGATTCCAAAACTTCAATCATATGGTCTCGGCCATATGAAATTCGACATTTCGGAAATTCAGCATTGTGAAGTGAACCCAGATCATCACAATATTAGCAATTAGCAATGTTTTACTTTAATCTCTTTTCTTAACTCACTTTTGGAACATATATATGTACATGAGTCACTTCCTTTGTTGTAAAATTGTTGTTGCTTAGTTAATTCTCTTGTTGTCCGTGTACATCAGTTATTTTAATATGTCTGATAAATATCTTCTCATTAGAGAAAAAATGTAAGTGATTCTTTGCAGATCTAACATGCACAGCTTCTGTAAACCATTTTCCATAGCATGAGTTTTTCTTCTTTCCAAAAAGTTGTTTTCTAGCAGGCTACTTTAGTATACAAGTAAATTAGACTCACTGGCTTCAGTGCACCATTTATTCAAGCTCCCAGATTACAAGCACTTAACATAATTTATTTCTGCAGTAAATTCATTTTGCATAAATCATTTTCTCCAAAAGAATCACTGAGGTATTTTTATTTTGCAAAATGATTTTTTAATGTTTTCCCATCAATGATGAAATAGTGCTCTCACACTACCAACTTGCATATTTATTACAGCATGACGCTTCTATCACACCTGCTGTGTCATTTACTTTTTTTTCTTCCCTCTAAATGTGTGAATTTTTCTTTCTGCCTACACATTTAGCTTTTCTTCTTTGCCATTATGTTGTGTCAGACCTCATGATTTTGTACAACATAATTAAATTAAAGAAAAATATATGACACAATGTTCTACACCTGCTTTTTGTTGCTTGAAGCCTACAGAAAGACACAGCAGGTTGGTTACTTATACACCAATGCACAGGTCTGGGGAAGTACAATAATGCACCTAAAGGGGGCAAACAGAAGGAAAACACTTCAAATCAAACTCCAGAAAACAGAACTTCACAGAAAAGAAGTCCCTGAATACATTGTCATAGAAAAGGTGAACGACTTCCAGGATACGTTGTTTAAATTCAGGGATATGCTGTAATCACTGGACAGGTTCAAAGTGGCATGAGAGAGAAAAGGAAAAGTACTTCAGAATCCTACAGGAGGCATAGCCATATGGGAAAGGGCAACATGTTTAAGGAGACTTAATGTTGTGTGGGTATTCTTTCCTCAGCACTTTCATATGTGTCTACGGCTATAGGGACAGTGGAATCTAAGTCCACAATATTCAGAAGTTAAATGCAGCGATTCTAAAAGTAGCATACACTTTCAAATTCATCCTTTCTTATCAAATTACACCTTAATAGAACAGCATTCCCCCCTCAAAAAAGAAAGTAATCAAATAGTGTTTTGCTAAATGATTACATGGCAAAGTACTATCCCCAGGAAGAGTTTTTTTTGCAGGAGGGCAGGTCTCATCACCTATACTTAAAATTACAATTACAATTTTGTACATATAGATTAGTACTAAGCTAGCTATCCTTGTAGGCCATTTAAGCCTAGCCAATTACTTCATGTAAGAATCAAACTCTGCACCTTCTGTCTGCAAGGTAAACACATTAACCATTATGCCAGACATCCACCCCCATGTTGTGTTAAAAAAAGAAAACACAATGGGCCAGATTCCAAAAGAGTTGCCTCAGTGTAAGTCTGCCCTGATTCCAAAAGACCTCCTGTCTGTAAGTGACTTCTTTTGTTGCAAGGTCAATCTATAAATAGACTTGGTACATGGACGCAATTCCAAAAAGCCTGTTCTCAGATTAAGAGATCACTTACACTGAGAGCAAGTCTTTTGGAATCAGGCCTTGGGTATTTACTTTTCTCGGATGTTCTTTTAAGTATTTACTATGTGAGTAATGGTGGGGGGGTGAACACAACCTTCTACAGAGAAGGGGAATATGGGTTTGACCTTCTACAGAGAAGGTAGAAGAGTTTTTCGTCTGCTTCAGGTCAATATAGCCTTCGCCAAAATAGTAAAATGCCACAGAAATTTTGGTGAATGTCACTTTGGTGAAGCAACATTTGACCGACTACCATGACTTTTTTAATCATAAGGTCACTGGAGTTGGTTATTTAAAAAAGAAGGATATGAGAGGCAATGGACAGAAGGTTAATTACAGATTATAGGGAAGCAAAACAGTCACTATGTAAAACTAAGTGGAGTGAGGTGTTTGGTGGAAAAACTGCAAATGGAATGTGGAAAGTTTTGAAAGAGAAATTGTTTGAGTGAAAAAAATCAGAAAAATGTTTAACATCAGGATCTAGACATACAACATTAGGCAAATATATTTCCATAAGAACAAGATATCTGATTAAGGTGAGAGACGAAAAATATAAGAAATGGAAGAGAGGTCAAACTACACCTTTGAAAACTGAAATAAACAAGCTGGACAAACAGATTAAGCATAGTGTGAGACAAAATCAAGAAAAAAATTGAAAAAAATTATATAAAGATATTGAGCATAATAGGAAACCTTTTTATAGATACATAAGATGTAGAAGGAGTAAAGTCACACAAATTGATAAACTGAGTGCAGATTCTAAAATTTATTCTCAGGCACAACAGATTATAGATATGTTTACAAAATCTTATGCAAAACAGTTTGGCTCCACAAAAAGGGTGGTAAGTTGTCCTAGTGACATTCAGGTAACCCCAGATACTGGAATCAAATTAGATTATATTGAAAAAGAACTGCACAAACTGGATTCTAACAAAGCACAGGGAGGAGATGGAATTCGTAACAATGACCTGAGAACATTTCACTATACCATTATATCTATTATTCACTAGGTCATATAAATATGGGGATATTCCTCAAGATTGGAGACATGCACTTATTAAACCTGTCTTTAAGAGAAAGGGGAGTAGGACAAACCCAGAATCATATAGACCCTTAAGTCTACTTTCATGTTGTAGAAAAATAATGGAAAAGGTAACATTGGATAAGTTATTGTCAGAACTGGATAGAGTGGGACTTGAAACCATATATCAGCATGCATACGTTGAAAACAGATCTATTACCACCTATAACATGATGTTCTGCAGCAATATAATAACAGCTATGAATGAAAAATTGTGCTGTGATGTAATTTATATAGATTTAACTTCAGCATTTGACAGGGTCATACACATAGCACTGATCAATAAATTAGTACAACTAGGTATTGATGTACTCTTGATAAACTGGATAGCTGCATGGCTTACAAATAGGACATGGCAAGTATCATACAGCAACTGGACAGGAGAAATCCTTGGTTACAGTCAGGGTGTCCCACAGGGGTCTGTCCTATTTGTAAGCCTTACTTGTTTAGATTGTATCTTTCAGACCTAACTTTTTCATCTGAGGTGTTCTACAGTCTATATGCAGATGACCTGATATTGGGTAAACTGATTACATGTGTTACAGATAAGGCATGTCTGCAAAATAACTTGACTAAATTAACTATTTGGGCACAGGAGAATAATATGCTGATAAATACATCAAAAACTAAGCATATAAGATTTGGTAGGCATAAACTGAAAGGTGAATATTTAATATAGCACACAGTGATTGAAACTGTAGACTCATTTAAAGACCTGGGTATATGGGTCGATTCAGATATGAGTTTTTCTAATCATATCAACCAATTGATTAATGATAGTTATAGAACTATAGGTTGTATAAAAAGATTTATAAAGTCTAGGAAATCAAAAATAATGAAGTCATTGTTTGTTAGTTACATTAGATCCAAACTTGAGTATGGAATAACAATACGGAAACCTTGCGAGAAAACAAGTATGAGTAAACTAGAAAGAGTACAGTGGAACTATACCAAGGGTATCCATGGATGTGAAAACTAAGTTATTATGAAAGAATAAAATACCTCAGTTTGTACAGTGTCTCTTACAAATATCTAAGAGGAGATCTTATTCAGGTATATAGGGCATTTAGTGACAACTACCTCTGGGAATGTTTGGGGTTAACAAAAAGTACCAAGAATAATCAGACAACTTATGCAGGAGACTCTATAGGAATGAGAAGTGTACTAATTGGGTCTCTGACAGAGTAACTGATGCATGGAACAGACTACCAAATTACATTAAAGTACTAGAGAATCATCAGATAACCTGTGTAGAAGGTTCTATAGGAATGAAAAGTGCACTAACTGGTTCTGTGACAGAGTAACTGATGCATGGAACAGACTACCAAATTACATTAAAGTACTAGAGAATCATCAGATAACCCATGTAGAAGGTTCTATAGGAATGAGAAGTGCACTAACTGGTTCTCTGACAGAGTAACTGATGCATGGAACAGACTACCAAATTACATTAAAGTACTAGAGAATCATCAGACAACCGATGTAGAAGGTTCTATAGGAATGAGAAGTGCACTAACTGGTTCTGTGACAGAGTAACTGATGCATGGAACAGACTACCAAATTACATTAAAGTACTAGAGAATCATCAGCCAACCTATGTAGAAGGTTCTATAGGAATGAGAAGTGCACTAACTGGTTCTGTGACAGAGTAACTGATGCATGGAACAGACTACCAAATTACATTAAAGTACTAGAGAATCATCAGACAACCTATGTAGAAGGTTCTATAGGAATGAGAAGTGCACTAACTGGTTCTATGACAGAGTAACTGATGCATGGAACAGACTACCAAATTACATTAAAGTACTAGAGAATCATCAGACAACCTATGTAGAAGGTTCTATAGGAATGAGAAGTGCACTAACTGGTTCTGTGACAGAGTAACTGATGCATGGAACAGACTACCAAATTACATTAAAGTACTAGAGAATCATCAGACAACCTATGTAGAAGGTTCTATAGGAATCAGAAGTGCACTAACTGGTTCTGTGACAGAGTAACTGATGCATGGAACAGACTACCAAATTACATTAAAGTACTAGAGAATCATCAGATAACCTATGTAGAAGGTTCTATAGGAATGAGAAGTGCACTAACTGGTTCTGTGACAGAGTAACTGATGCATGGAACAGTCTACCAAATTACATTAAAGTACTAGAGAATCATCAGACAACCTATGTAGAAGGTTCTATAGGAATGAGAAGTGCACTAACTGGTTCTATGACAGAGTAACTGATGCATGGAACAGACACCAAATTACATTAAAGTACTAGAGAATCATCAGACAACCTGTGTAGAAGGTTCTATAGGAATGAGAAGTGCACTAACTGGTTCTGTGACAGAGTAACTGATGCATGGAACAGACTACCAAATTACATTAAAGTACTAGAGAATCATCAGATAACCATGTAGAAGGTTCTATAGGAATGAGAAGTGCACTAACTGGTTCTCTGACAGAGTAACTGATGCATGGAACAGACACCAAATTACATTAAAGTACTAGAGAATCATCAGATAACCTATGTAGAAGATTCTATAGGAATGAGAAGTGTACTAATTGGGTCTCTGACAGAGTAGCTGATGCATGGAACAGACTACCAAATTACATTAAACCAAGTACTAGTTTAAATATTTTTAGGAACAGCCTAGACACTTATTATGGGAATAAGTGTTTTGGTATACTGGCAAGCTGGAAGAGCATTAATGCCATTGCTTGAAATATTTGTATGTATGTATGTATGGACCCTCTACCTCCATAACTTTCATTAATCTACCTTTTCAGCTTTAATATACTAGCGAGTTAATTTCTTTGGTATTAACTGTTTCGAAGATTTTTTTTCAAGTGTGTAACTTTATTTCAACATATTATTCAAGAAAAATACTAAAACCAAATGTTATTCATCTAAGATAAAATAATGTTTTTTATGTTATTTGCTATTTAATAAGATTAGTGTTTTGACTCTAGTAACTTCTTAATTTTCTAGATGCAGGTCAGATATATGAATAAGGGCAAAAAGTAAACCAGAGACTGGAGCAAACACATTGTGTCATTTTTGGTCTGAAAAATCTTCACAAAAAAAAGTTAATACACATCAGAAACAGCAATGAGAAATGTGAAAATACAACGCTGAGTAACAACCCCCCTCATATACACTTCTCCCACTATATACTAATATACTATATGTACACACAATATACTAATTCTGAGGTTGCACAGCAGTGGGGGTAAGGAGACATTCTCTTAACCCCACTATTATGTGTTTTCTCTATGTTAAATGGGTGTTTTTGGCAAACATGCATATCAATAAAAACACTTGGTAATTGCCATTTCATCAAAACCCTACTTAATGAGGAACCTGAGTCACCCCAAAACAAACACCAAACATAAAACACAACAGTTACAACACAGAGCAAAGTGAGATGAAAATGTTTTTAGAAAATCACACATTTCTGTATCTTACATCACATGATCTTTAACAGCAATGGTGGAAGGTGTGGCCTCAGACCGCACGAAGATGACCAGTGCAGTCCCTCATGAATCCATACTAGGACACTTACTCTCAGCATTTATTTCTCTGATCACCTGATCAAGAATGGGGATCTCTGATTAAGAAAGTTAGCAGATTGTTGTAAACTGGGTTTCATCCTCAAATCCCCTTTTGATATGCATAAGCTACAACTTCGAACATACACATGTTCATAACTGAATTCAACAAATGCAATATTGCTGCATTTGGTAAAAAATCCCTCAACCTAGCTTACAATATTGACACCATACCCAAATAAAATCCAAATTATAAAATGTAGAATGGAATATTTTGATGAGTTAAGATCATACAGATCAGTCAGATATTACCCACCAACAAAAAGAAACCAGAAAAAATAGAAAAAAAAGAGTCATCAAGCCTGCATTTTTATACTCTCTCTCACTCAATTAAAATGTTCAGCCAGGGAATACAATGCTAAGATTACCTAGCTGTTTTAAATCGTCTGTAGATGCAGAGCCATATGAAAATTACAGCATCCGTGAACATAATTAACAAATGCTAGAAAGTGCTGGAATATGAATAACAGGTGGAAAAGATCACCACTTTATGCTAAACTGCTTTGGTACCACATCTATATACTTTTAATGGAAAGTTGGCAAGACAATTTTATAACCAACAGTGCACTATGACCCCCCCCCCCCCACTGTAGTAATATTCCTAGGATTTGTGCTTCAGCACTAGAGAGATTCAAGAATTCTATAAAGAAATTAATAAAATAAATTTGCATTCTTATCGGAGTACCTCATTATCGAATTCCTTCTTGTCAGAAGAAGTCATCTGCAGTCGGACACAATGAAGGCACGGCTACTTTTCCAAAAGTAATGAAGTCAGAAAAGCCAAAAACAAACTGGACTTTCAAGATAATGGTAGCATATTTTGTCATGAGGCATACATTAATTATTTATCAGTCTTAGTACCCCGTTCATGAGACCAGACCTACTGAGTCCTGCAGTGAACTGAAAGAAACTTGAATTCAGATTCATTACATTTGAAAATAGCTGTTTCACAATTTATTGTTAGTCTTTGATATTCATACTGTACATGTTTTCTTTTGGGAATTATGTAGTTCACGTTAGTTTCATGTCATGTAGTGGGATTTTGCATTTTAAAAGCCTGGGGCCACATTTTATGAAGTGTAGTCCGACAGAGCTTCACCTGCAGTGGGTAACAAATAGCTGTAGAGCTACACCCACACACTTCAGAAATGTTAAGTGCTTGTATCCCTGACCCTCACTTCATGCTCTGCCTGATGCTTATATTTTATTTCCTTTGCTTTACTGGCACAATGCTTAAGCGATTTAAAGGAAAGCTGACAATATTTTCTTTTAAAAAGTGTATGTAGTATTGAACATATGTCTGCAATCTTGATAGTAAATATGCTAGCAAATGTTCACTTAAACTACAAAAATTCTTTATAAAACACTGTTAGACATTACTTTATTGAAAATGTGTGTAGTATTGAATGAATATATGGCTAAAAAAATGTTATAGCAAACAATCATAAACTATCTTCTGCACCTTTTATCTATTATTCTTAGCAATGACATTTGTTTATGTCTGGTATTCTTTGCAGTTTGTATCATGTACAGGTCTTTTGACTCAGCATTACCTTAAGATGGTTAAAAACTCCTGTTCTACCTCTCCTAAGGTGGAGTTAGAAATAGGTATAATCATACACTGGTAAGCAGAACTCAGCTCATAACTGAACGGTGCACATTTCATGTAGAGAGACACATTACGTTAACATTTGTAAATAGAATTATTTTTGCATGTTTGATTGGCTGCACAATCTTATCTGAATCCAAGCAGAACTTCCGCTGCTACATATGGATTCTAATTTAAGAACATGGTCGTATATATTAAGGTTCTTATTTGTCCAACGTAAGGTGCGCACGACCAGACTTCATATGTAATCTGTGCTATTTATTTGACCTCAGCTGTGCCTCAGATGATTATTTTGGAGTACAATCCCTATGGTAAAAGAATAAAATACATTTAATTTATCATATCAACAGGCTAGTGACTTAAAGAGTAAGTGATAGGAAACTATCAGTGCAAAGTCGTTGATCCATAGTCAACTATTTACCCATTTTTTTATTTTTTTATTCCTTCTTTCTTTCTTAACATATGCTAGTTCTTCTCTGTCACTTTTAAAATGCAGTTCTTTAAAACAGCGTAGCGACTGTTCCACCTCTGTGCTGTTTTGTCCATGCACTGATGCACTGATGACCCCGAAAAGAAATGAATAGATGCAAGAGTCTGAGGCCCTGATCGTTGATGCTTTAGCTAGACGTCCCTTTATACCATGAAGCTTTGTTTAAAGCTGAATTAGTTTTATGTAAAGATACTCTGCATCTATTTCCTCTGATTATTTGCTTTATAAAATATAGAACACAGGAGCATATATTTATATTTCAATATCAGATAAAGACAGCTTATCACAACTAGTCTACCATTTCCCCGTGACAAATCTTACTTAAACAGCAAACTATTTTCCATCATAAACATTTCTTTATAGTAACTTGGCATTCCAGAAGTCAGTCAATTTTTATCTTATAACCTTTCCAGGAAGACTTTTCAGTTTATCCACCACTGTTTATGTTAAACATTATGTCTTCATATTT
Organism: Protopterus annectens; assembly: GCF_019279795.1. Lineage (NCBI taxonomy): Eukaryota > Metazoa > Chordata > Ceratodontiformes > Protopteridae > Protopterus > Protopterus annectens. Next base: position 475,254,712 of record NC_056740.1, read on the forward strand.
TTTGTGTCCTGTTCACCTTGTATTTTCAGAGTCAGCCCTCTTGTTCTCATGAAATGTCTGTTTTGAAAACCAGTACCCATATGGACATGAATTACACTGCAGTATTTAAACATTGCCATCATAGCCTCATTTGCCTCCTTTTCTCAAGATGGTACAGAGGAAATACTGCTAATCTGTTTCTGTATCATTCTTTGCAAAGGCTGTATACCATCATGTGACCCTTCTTTATATTGCCTCTATCTTGTCTGTGTCTTGCAAGATGAGCAGTGTCAGTGACACAACAGGTAGCACATTCAGCTTTGGTGCTGAAGGTTGTGGGTTCTATTCCCACACCAGGTAGATGGATTGCTAACACTGTAGTGCAGCACAAGGGGGAAGGATGAACTCCTGAGTATGCTGCCCTTCTGGTAACACCTTAAACCAAAGTTTAATCTGCTTGAGTTGGTGGCAAATCAGGTGAATATATAAAATCCCATGGCACCTATCAAAAAGACTAATGGAAGCTTCCCAGTGCTCTCTGGTTAAATTTCTCCTAAGTGGTATAAATACCACCTCAGGTCTCCCATGATAAGAAAGCCAGAGTAGCACTCAATACCCTAGATAAAACATCATCCTATGTACATAAAGAGGGAAAACAGCATGTCTACAAATGGTAACATCTCATCCACTTGGCCTCACAGATTACCCAAAATGGCTACTCCAAGGATCTTCTAGCTTCATTGCTGATTTTGTTTCCTCTCAATTTGCATACTCTTGAGTTATTACTTACCAGGTACATTATTTTGCATGTTGTTCACGTGAGTTTAAACTACCTTGTTTAGACAATCCACACAAGCTTGCCAAGGCCATTTCATCTTTTCTATACATTTTTGTGCATTGCTCATGTTGCATTTTTCAGCATCATCAGTACAAAGATGTACTTTTCTTTGGTTCTCCTGTCTTCTTCTTCTTTTGGCTTTTCCCAGTTAGGGGTCGCCACAGTGGATCACCTGTCTGCTCATGATTGGCAGTGGAGTTTTTTACGGTGTCGAGTTGCCAGCCCGGCACCCAACCTTCCACAGAAAGCACACACATGCACACACTCACATCTACGGGCCAATTTAGAGTGTCCAATTCACCTACAGCATGTCTTTGGGATGTGGGAGGAAACCGGAGCAGCCGGAGGAAACCCACGCGACCACATGGAGGACATGCAGACTCCACACAGAAGGCACCTCAGCCAAGGATCTAACCGGAGAACTTCTTGCTGTGAGGCAGCAATGATAACCACTGCACCACTGTGGCCGCCCCTCTCTGGTTCTCCTGTAATGTCAGTTATTCACACACAGAAAATGACCAGTATCAGAACTAGCCTACATTATGACCCACCCGCGTCCATGATGCTTTCATCTGAACATATAGCACTTACTTTAGTGTCTGTGCCCAAACCTCCTAGCAGGTTTTGCTCACTGCACAATCAAATGATCCGTTATGCATCTCCTTAATTCTGTTCACTAACTTTATATAGGGGAAGCATATCAGAGTCTAACTAGGCCATGTCTAGAGCCCATATTTTATTTCTATCCCTGGGTATATTCTCAAATAACTCAGAGTAGCTATATAGAATTCTTTAATACAGTTCTGTAACTAATGTCTTCAGGTGAAGGAAGCAATAGTTCCCTCAAAGTAATTTCAGCAGTATACACAGGCATTTATGCATGTATGCATGTGTGTGTGTTTGTGTGTGAGTGAGTGCCTGTCTGTCTGTATATATGTTTGTTGTCTGTAAGTGTATATGCATGTGTGTATTTCTATGCATGTGTGTGTGTGCCTGCATAAACATATCTTTCCTATCAGACAATTCAGAAGTTTTTGCTATACTGCTTTCTAAAACAGATGGTGCTGGTTTAATATTGCTTGGACATCACTTTCATCTAAGCAGTTTTTTGGGGATTGTTTTCCATCCTTCTTTGCTGTTCAGTAATCTAGTAGATCATTAATATCTATAACATGATTATTACATAGCTTTTTTAATTTAAAATGGAAGACAATTGCAGTAGCACAATAACTGCTTCATATAGGAAATGCTACGGCTAAAAATCCCAATTTTGCTATCCTCTTATTGTGATTTAATAAAAGTCTGGCAGAGACTATAACTACATAAAAGTCATGAGGTTTGAATTCAAGACCCTGGAGAATGAAATCCAAGAATGTTCATGAAAACATATCCCTTAGATGGATGCTCCAGAAGTAATTTGGTTTGAGATCAAACTGAGATTAAAACTTGGTGCCAGTAACTGAATAATCACGTTAGAAACTGAATGAAGGATTGATTCTGTCAGCAACAAAATAGCCATTACTCCAGCTGGGCACATTTCCCCAGAACTTCTTTTGGGCTGTTGCCTAGAGATATATAGTCCTGGGCCAAATAAAGTATCTGAATTACTGCTTTTATTTCTCACTGTCAGATGCCATTATACCATGCAGCTGCACCTCTTTATAGCCACTCCTTCACACAAGCCGAGCACACATGGTCATGTGACAAAAGGGGCTCTGTTGACCGTTATTTCATAACATTACTGAACAGAATATTAAACATACTTCTTCTTCAGTGATCTCATGCAGCAAGACACTTGTCTCGGTGTTGTAAAGCTAGCTTGGTAACAAAGGTAACACAATGCCACCCCCATTATGTCCTACATCACTCATCATCCAATAACTGGCATACTTTCCACTAAATAGACACATCAACCAATGGCTGACCCACATCATGTTTCACACAACTGCATCACCCATTGGCTAACTTGCTTCATTTTCCATACAACTGCTGCAGTCAGTCACTAACCCAAACATCTTCCACTGTACTCAGAACCCCGATAGCTGACTGTTTTGCAAGTAGGAGTAACTTACAGCCAGTTGCATGTTCTAATCTGTGCACCTAATGACCTGTAAAACAAGTAAGTTCTACATTCAGTGGGTATGTCTGGCAAAACACTCAAATCTGTGATGGACCTGCATTAGTAGTTTGTGATCTTGTAGCCTGAAAGTTTGGCACCTGCATTCACACCATAGAGATGGAGTGATAACCTGGATATTTTGACTGTTTCAGGAAATTCTTAAGCATTACATAGCAGGCCTTAGAGTAACACATCCTAGGCACATGCAATAGTAAGGCACCCATACAGGGAGACAAGGACCCCCTAGCAACCTCTGAGGTTTTCAGTATTTCAGGATTCCTGCTATTTTATATGGAGGAATGACATGCATCTAGATAATTTCAGTCATTTTGAATGCTGCAGAAATTAAGGCATTCCTGCTCTGTAAATACTCTCTAGGTCTCAGTTGTAGGTATATAAGGTTCCTTTAATTTAATCAGTTATATAACACTAAATAACCTGTTTGGAAAATTGCAACATGACATATATGTGAAGATTTTTAAACATTCTCTGGGATTCAAAGAACATAGCAACAAGCAGAAAGCCATACCACAAACATCTTCCCCCTTGTGGTAACCCTTTCCTATTGCATAGATGCCCAACTGTTCAGGCTTCCCCCAGTGGGAGCATCAGCACAGAGGGTGGTCCAATGATCGAGCCTCATAGTAATAAGGCATTCCAGCAGAGCAGATAATGCTAATTAGCTATGTGTGATCCCCCCAGAAATGTCCCCAGGTCTCAATTTATGTTGCAAGCCAATTCAGAGAATAACTCAGCTACATAAATTACTATGGGTTGAGGATAAGACAGCAGTGACCCATTCCCTTCAATGGAAGAAGTCATGGTGCAGAGACATTCACAGAAGTTCAGCTGAAACAGAGAATGGGGGATGTAAGTGCATGCATGTGTGTGTGTGTGTGTGTGTGTGTGTGTGTGTGTGTGTGTGTGTGTGTGTGTGTGTGTGTGTGTGTGTGTGTGTGTGTGTGTGTGTGTGTGTGTGTGTGGTGTGTGTGTGTGTATACATGTGTGTGTCAGATCATAGGTTCATGTAGGTGAATAGGTAAGTGTGTCTGTAGCCCAAATTGAGTGTGAAGGGAGGGGTTAATGTTGACTGGATGTGTGTTGGGGGGGGGTAATGTCTACAAAGTTGTGTGTGTGTGTGTGTGTGTGTGTGCATGAATGTTAGAATATGTGTGCATTTGTACATAGGGGATGCCTATATCCACACAATGCACAGGCTACTATTGTAAACCCTACTGACATCACAGGTCTGACAGTGATTGTCATAAAAAATTGAGATTCATAGACATGCTAATTTGCCAGTAATGAGGTCTTTGTCATTGCAACCATAGCTGTCTCTAAATCACATTGCCCACTGATCATGTGAATTGATCTACTACCTGCAGTAAGTGAATTACACAAGTGGTGGGATTCTTTGTCAGTCAGAGCTGTTATTTATCATAGCTGTCATTTGTTGACTGGATATGAGATCTGGTCTGATGAACTTTGGTAGCCATGGCCAAGCCCAGAGGAATAAACATAAATAAATATTGTAAACATAAGAAAACAAAGAAAAAAAGCTTCACAAACCTATAAAATCTACATTTACAACACAAGAGATCAAAATAACTATTTACATATACAAGGAATGATTAACATTAGTAAACAGACAGACTGATATGTAAAAGTAAGCATGTTTACTTAAAAAGGATAAGAGAAGAGAACAGGAAGGCAGGAAGGAACTAGTTACCAAGAGGTAAACTGCAAACAAGCAAGACAAGAACAAGGTCTCCTCCTAAAATGCAAACATTGTGATGAATCAGTGTACAGTGGCACACATGGCATACACAACACATGGTGCATGTACAGTGCACACATGGCATACACAACACATGGTGCATGTACAGTGGCACTAATGGCATACACAACACATGGTGCGTATGCAGTGGCACACATGGCATACACAACACATGGTGCATGTACACTGGCACACATGACATACAAACACATAGTGCATGTACAGTGCACACATGGCATACACAACACATGGTGCATGTATAGTGCACACATGGTATACACAACCTGTAGCCAGCATGGCCACACTGACGTCTGCCACATCATACCATATTCAGCTCCTACTCCTCTGCTGTTGTCAAACTAAGTATGCCCACCACAACAAACACAGATTCATGGGTAAGTACTAGGCTAGCTGTCCTTGTGGACCATTTTAAGCCGAACCAATTTCCCCTTGGGTAATAATCAAATCCTGTATCTCTTGTGTACGAGGTAAATACCTTAATCATTATGCCAAGCCGCAGCCAACAGAACTGAAGGAGAAAAATGCTTACAATACATGTCCATCTCTCCCGCTCCCTATGACTGTCTATCCATAACCTCCACCAAAAAGGACAGGGTGACACTACTGCAGATCACTGTACAAATGTCACACTGCTCACCAAAAAGTTAGTGATATTACTCACCATCCTGGTAAACTTGTGCCAGGCATCTACCTTAGACAAGAGGCCACAGTACTGTCCCAGCAGCTGCAAAACAAAGTCCCTGTGCTGGAAAGCAAAGCTCTCTTGATCTTCCTGGCACACCATAATAAATCACTACAGATTATAATGCCTGAGGAAGCAAGGGGCTCGAATGTTCTAAACTTAGTACTCACCAACATAGGGGACCTGTGTGTTGTCATCCCTGGTAACATGTGATCATAAATCAGTCTTGTTTGAAGTAACAATCTTACCTGACCCCCCCCCCCCAAAAAGCAAAAAGATGAAAAATTTCTCCAAAGCAAACTATAGTCTCCTAGGTGATGGCATAAATAGTTTCAAACCCCCTGCTACCACTGTCAGCAACAACTTCTGTACAGAGGTGTATACAAATGCCCTGTATAAACACCTATACAAATGTATGGACTTGGCTGTACCTGAACAGATCAAAACAAGGTCCTTACAAAAAGCAAGCCACCGTGGTGGACATCGAGCATAAATAGGTTATACAACAAGAGGAAGAAACTGCTGTCCAAGAACAAGAGGGAAGTGACTCAGCAGAGGAAGGACACCCTCCACAGCTTGAATAAGCAAATTAGATATCTTGTAAAGTCCTCTAAAGCTAATTACAAAGCTATATTAACATCCATAGCTAAGGATAATCACAGGCATTATTTAGTTACATCAGAAATCTAAAAGGGAAGGCCTGGCTTTGTGCTGAGCTTGTAGTGGATAGTACCACTCATACTGACCCTGAGGACAATGCCAACCTGCTAGCAAACAGATTTGGTGTAAACTTCACCCCCATGTCCCCACCAGGTATACCCCAAAGCATACCCACCACCAGTCCTCTACCTAGTATCTCCAAAGATCAGGTCATACCCACACTCTCTATGGCCAAAAACACAGCCTCAACAGCACCGGATAACATCCCAGGCTGCCTGCTAAATGGTCTAAAACAGGACCTTGTGGAACCACTTGGCATTCTCTTCAACCACTGTCTAAGTACTGGCTTTGTCTAGCAGAGTAGACAGTAATTCCCTTGCACAAAGGGGGTCCATCAAATGACTCTCGGAACTATAGACCCATATGCCTAACCAGCCTTATCTGTAAGGCAATGGAGAGAATCATCATGGACCTTATCAACAAAGACATAGGTAGCTTTCAAACTTTTTACCAAACCAAATTTGGCTTTGTTAAGGGTGATCATGCTTATTAAATCTGGTGGACTTTTTTGAGAATGTCACCAAAGCCATGGATGAAGGCAAAACAGTACATGCAACCTACTATGCTGAAACAAAAAACAAAACTCAAACTCAAATAAAGTTAAAAAGACAAATTTGGCTGTCCACTCCTGTACTTGAAATAAAATGATTTATTATAGCTTTCATTTGCCAATGTTGCCAGACTTCTTCAGATACTTTAAATGAAGAAAAATATGTCATTTAAATAGTAAATGCAAGCTAAACATCACTTCCTGTTTCTTGAAATAAAAAAAATTAACAAATGTAAATTGTTACAGTGAATCAGAATGTCAGAATAAATGTTCTCCAACGATATAAAAAAATGTGTATGTTCTAAACAAATCATCTATCTAAAGATTTCAGATTTAGTAAACATTTGACATTGCTATTGTCATTAAGGCTGGGAAAATTAAAAGAATTAAGGCGCAGTTGCCACAATAATTCTTTTTCCTCTAGAATTAAAGACTATGGACCACCCCTCCTGTCAGGAACGACTTTATCTAAAATGGTAAATGAGAAACAATGCTGACTGTTCTCAATAATGTGCCTAGCTAAACCATTATTGAAATTGTTTTTACGAATGTTGTACATGTGTTCATATATGTGCTGTTTCAAGGGTCTCTCAGTTTTATCTACATAGAAACAGTCGCATTTGTCACATGAAGCCAGGTAAACCACCCTGTTAGTTTCACAGTTGTGTCTTTCTAAAATGTGGAGGTGTCCATTTATATTTAGGTTCTTACCCATTTTTGTATATTTACAAAAATTACACCTACCACATTTGTACATACCAGGGTTAGTTACTGATTTTTTAAAAGATCTCTCCAGAAGGGTTTTCAAATTGTGTCCTCTTTTAAAGGTAAAAATGGGTCTATCACCCAGTTTGTGATGTGTGGTAAGGTCAGTTGGGATTAAGACCCAATTTTTAATCAAAACTTTTTTTAAAATACCCGCGGTGTTTGAAAAAGGGGTGATGAAGGGGATATTGTGATCAGATGTTGAGTGATAATTATTAACAGTGTGAGCTGAGTTTTGAAGTATTTCAATAGGTGTCTCAAGGAAAAAATTAGTTTCCTCTGTAGATCTATCCAGAATGGGTTTAAAAACACCAGTTTTCCTTTTGGAAATCACTTCTTGTATCACATTCTCTACTAATTCTAGAGGATAGGATATTTTTAGAAACATTTCTTTTAATGTGTTGACTTCCATCAAAAAGGAGGTGTAAAGGGAGGACATTCTTCCCGCATGGACAAGTTGTCCTTTTATCACTGCTTTCTTTTGATGGAAGGGGTGGGAACTTTCATAATGAAGGAAGCTGTTGGAATAGGTCGGCTTCTTATACATGCTGGCCAGATATCTTCTATTTGGAATGTCATTAACTAATAAGACACCCAAAAAGGCAATTTTGTGTTGATTAAATTCAAAGGTGAAATTCAAAAATTCCGTAATGGAAGATAGATGTTTAACAAAAATTCCAGCCATTGTTTCATTGCCATCAAAAAGGATGAACATATCATCCAAATAGCGTGTGTACTATTTAACGTGTACTTTGAACAAATTGTCCTTAAATAAAAAGTTCCTTTCCCAAAAAGATAGGACACTATTGGCAAAACTCCCCCTACATGGGAAGCCCATGGCAACTCCTGAGTTTTGCTTGTAAAAGGTCTCTCTAAATAGGAAGAAACTGTTGGACAAAACAATTTCTAAGAGTGTTTCAACCAAGTAAACTTCATCATTGTTGGCATCTTTTTCAACTAAAAAAAATCCTTTACCCATTCCAAACCCAATTCCTGTGGAATCACCATGTAAAGGTCTTTAATGTCTATGGTGAGGAAGTTAAGAGACTCGTCATAAACAAAAAGATTAAGTTGTTCCAAAAAGTGCCAAGAATCACAGCAAATTTGTGACTCAGTCTCCAAAAATACTTTCAACTTTTGGTCAACACATTTTGCACAAGCAAAGGTCATAGAACCCCATCCACTGACAATGGGAAGAAGAGGTGGATCTTGGATACTTTTATGTATTTTAGGAAGTGCGAAAAAGGTGGGTGTTTTTGGAGCTGGCATACACAAATAGTTGTAAGTTTCTAAAGGAATAATTCTTTCTATAAATAAATCATTAAGTGAAGACCTAATATGTTGGAAAGCACCATTAATCTCATTGAGTGAGACTTCGGTGTAAGTATCAGCCTCCAATAATGCTGTAACTCGCTCAACATAGTTGGTTTCATCCATAAAAACCAAACCCCCTCCTTTGTCAGGTTTGATCACTTGGATGTGGTGTGCCCTCAAATTTTCCAGAGCTAATCTTTCATTTTCCGTGATGTTGTTCTTTAAATTAAATGGTCTGTTAAGTAAATGTCTTAAGTCTAATTCACAATTTTTTTCATATAATGTTAGAATGGGATGCAAAGGGGGACTGAAAAGGCTAAAAATTCTTAATTCATTATTACTAGCTAAACATCCGTTTCCAAATATTAATCTAAAGTTCAATTTACGTAAAAAAAAGTTTGAAGTCAATAAGAGTCCTGGCCAAGTTTGCTGGTTTACTCGAGACAAAAGTCAAACCTTTGGCTAAGAGGTTTGCAAGTTCCTGGGTGACAGTGTAGTTTGAAAAGTTATAAATACTAAAATCCCCGGAGGAATTAGTTATAACTTTGGTATCTATTTTAGAACTAGATGTTATTGTTTCAGTCTGTTTTGTCACCTCCGTCTGCGGTTTTGACCTCTCTGTCTGTAATTCTGACATTGTCGTCCACCCCCAATGTTCCGGTTGTTCTGGTTGGTGTGATGAAAATCCTGAGAGGTATAAGAATTAGATGAAGTTTGTTGCTTCTCTTTAATTCTTTCACTTTGTCTAGGGGGTGTACAATGTGTTACTGAAGGACCCTGGGTATCAGTTGGTGAATCGTGTTCACCTCGATTACTTTGGATGTCAAGTCCGTTCATAGTGATGAAAGTGTTGTTTTGAGAGTGAGGTGGCGATGGGTAGGCTGTACCTCTCTCATAATCCCGTTTATTGTGGGCCAACTTTTTAAATTTTGTTTCCTTTAACTTCAATAAGCTGTGGTCAATACTAGTAAAAATATGCCCAAAGTCATATTTGTATCTTAAAAGCTGTGGATTAGATTTAATAGACTTGTCCAAAGTATCTAACTCTTTAGTTAGGTTGTCAATCTGGTTTTGATAACCTTTAACCAGAAGTTCCAAAAAGTGACAACCCTGTTCATTAAACAAATGTAATAGCTCACAATAAAATGAAGAATTTTTAACCAATCCTGTAGGCTACCTCCATTGTCTGAGCCCTTTGGGAATGTGTTTCCTACTTACACATTCCCCCAAGTAAACCACTTCTAACTGTAATTTTTTACATTTGAAAAGTTTAGTGTCAAAGATTTTTAAAAGGTCAGCAATGGAAGTATTAGTTTGAACAGTACCGGTTTCATTATTTTCAGCATTGTATATGTTTCCCGGATTGCTGCTGGAAAACAGCAAGCGGTTTTCTCGGGAAAAGTTTTAAACTCTACAATCGCTAACAACATGCAGAACATACAGGAAAGATGGAACACCGAGATGGTCTCAATGAATAATAATTCAAATTTTAACTTTAACGTTCCTTCCTTAAAGGACATGCTCCACAAACCTATGGAACTGCTTACCAGCAACAGTCCGGGAAACATGTACAATGCTGAAAATAATGAAACAGGTACTGTTCAAACTAATACTTCCATTGGTGACCTTTTAAAAATCTTTGACACTAATCTTTTCAAATGCAAAAATTTACAGTTGGAAGTGGTTTACTTGGGGGAATGTGTACGTAAGAAACAAATTCCCAAAGGGCTCAGACAATGGAGGTAGCCTACAGGATTGGTTAAAAATTCTTCATTTTATTGTGAGCTATTACATTTGTTTGATGAACAGGGTCGTCAATTTTTGGAACTTCTGGTTAAAGATTATCAAAACCAGATTGACAACCTAACTAAAGATTTAGATACTTTGGACAAGTCTATTAAATCTAATCCTGATTTTTTAAAATACAAATATGACTTTGGGCGTATTTTTACTAGTATTGACCACAGCTTATTGAAGTTAAAGGAAACAAAATTTAAAAAATTGGCCCATGATAAACGGGATTATGAGAGAGGTACAGCCTACCCATCGCCACCTCACTCTCAAAACAACACCTTCATCAATATGAACAAACTTGACATCCAAAGTAATCGAGGTGAATATGATTCACCAACTGATACCCAGGGTCCTTCAGTAACACATTGTACATCCCCTAGACAAAGTGAAATAATTAAAGAGAAGCAACAAACTTCGTCTAATTCTTCTACCTCTCAGGATTTTCACCACACCAACCAGAACAACCGGAACACCGGGGGTGGACGACAATGTCGGATTTACAGACAGAGAGTTCAAAACCGCAGACGGAGATGACCAAACAGACTGAACCAACAACATCCAGTTCTAAAATAGATACCAAAGTTATAACTAATTCCTCTGGGGATTTTAGTATTTATAACTTTTCAAACTACACTGTCACCCAGGAACTTGCAAACCTCTTAGCCAAAAGTTTGACTTTTGTCCAGAGTAAACCAGCAGACTTGGCCAGGACTCTTATTGACTTCAAACTTTTTTAAGTAAATTGAACTTTAGATTAGTATTTGGAAACGGGTGTTTAGCTAGTAATAATGAATTATTTATTTATTTATTTTATTTTCAGTTTGATTACCGGGGAAGTCCACTGGGCGACGAAGTACCCATTTTCAGTGGAGGCCCGGGGAGAAAAGCTCCAAAGGCAGTACAATCAAAGTTACAAATGCATGAGATAAAATACAATAGAAATGTACAAAAGTAAGTAAGTATACATAATAAGAAGTAAGTATACATAGTAAGAACAGTGCAAACAACAATTTTTTTTTTTTTTGCAATATTTACATCCTTACAGTCAACTGAGATTCAGCTAAATCTATTTAGGTGGATTTAGAGATTAAATCAGTGAGCAGACTGGTGCAGGAGTAGACAGGGGCTTAGTGTAGAAAATCCCTTGGATTTATATAGGGTGAAAGTAAGAACATTTGCATTTGGAAGACAGGTGTAAGAAGAGTTGGGTCTTGAAGGATTCTGTGTTAGGTATAGTCCTAAGTGAAGGAGGGAAAGAGTTTCATTTTCTACCTAGAGAAAAGGATAGAAGTAGCTGGCCAGCGGGATGTTTAGGTCTGTTAATGGAGATTAGGTTTTGGTGTTCAGATCTCAATGATCGGTTAGGGATGTAAGGGGGAAGGATGTTGGATAAGGCTGGGCATTTTTCTGCGTAGAATATTAATTTGTGAGCAGTCGTTAGTTGAAGATAGTCAAGGTGGTTAAGGAGTTCTAACCAGTTCAGAGATTGTAGGGTAAGGCAGTGGTGAGCTGAGGTTTTGGAATTAGTGGCGAATTTAGAGATCTTATTATAGCAAGCTTCAAGTTTAGAGTGAGGGAAGCAGACAGATTAGTTAGAAGAGGGGCACCATATAGTAGAGAGGGAAGGAGGTAGGTGATTGCTAAGGTGTGCCTAGAGTAGTTTGAAAGAAATTGATTATTCCTGTAGAGCATACCTAACTTTTGGTGTTTTTTTTTATGTTTTGTTGTATGTGAAGATTGAATTTGAGGCATTCATTAATGGTAATGCCAAGGAGTTTAGCGGAAGGGACCACTTCTATAGGAGTGTTGGTTTGGCTTAGGACATTGAAAGAGTTTTTGTCAAAGGAAGAAGCCTTGGTAGGGAGGAAAATTAGTATTTTAGATTTATTGGAGTTGAGGGAGAGATGGTTTTGGTGCATCCATTTTTCTGTAGTGGAAAAAGCTATTTGTGTTTTAGACAGAAGTTCTGAAAAGTTGGGGACAGCACAAACTAAGGTAGAGTCATCAGCGTATTGGATGACTGTAGTGGCAGGGAGGACAGAGTGAAGATTATTTATAAAGATGTTGAAAAGTATGGGACCGAGGATGAATCCCTGAAGAACGCCAGTAGGCGTAGGTAAGAAGGAAGAGGTAGAGTCCTTCCATCTGACAGCCTGAGATCTGTCTGATAGGTAACTGGAGAACCAGGAAAGAGTATTAGGGGAGAGATTAAGGCTGGTGAGATGAGAGAGAAGGTGTGTATGGGAGATGGTGTCAAAGGCTTTAGAAAGATCTAGCAGAACAGTGGATACAAGAAGTCCAGAATCTCAGGCTTGATTAACAGTTTCTAAGAAGGAGAGTAGGGCAGTTATGGTGCTGTGGCCGGGACGGAAACTGTGTTGGGTGGGTGTAAGTAACTGGTTCTGAGTTAAGTAGGGTAAAAGTTGGTGGTGGACACATTTTTCTAGAATTTTAGATATTGGAGAGAGTAGGGCTATGGGGCAGAAGTTAGAAATGGAGGTGTTTTTACCTCCTTTGTGAAGTGGTAGAATGTAGGCTGAACGCCAAAGTTTGGCTATGTATGACTCTTTTAAGGATCGGTTGATCAGGATACTAACTGGGAGAGCAATACCTTCGGCTGCGCATTTGAGGAAGGAGGGGGGAATGTTGTCAGGGGCATTAGAGCATGGCTTTAGTTTGGATAAGAGCTTTTTTATGAACATCGTGGAAACTGGTTTGAGCTGGAACATAGAGGGACAGTTATTAAGGATGATGAAAGGAGAGTTTAGGAAGTTGGGTGGATTATTGTCAGGAAATGTTTGGTTAGCTTAGCTATAGAATCTGTAAAGAAAGTGTTGAAGTGAGAGCTCAGTTCCTTGTCAGTTAAACTAGGGTCAGGGCAGGGGCTATTTCTTGACCCAGGACGGAGAAGAGAGTTAACGAATTTCCAGAATTGTTTTGAGTTTTTATTATTATTGAACTGAAGTTTATTGTAGTATTTTTTTTTTTTGTCCAAGGAGACTAATTTTTTTACTTGGTTGCAGAGTTGGGTATATTGGAGCAAGGCAGAAGACAGTTTACTTTTTTGAAAAAGCTTCCAGGATTTGCTCTGAGATGCATGGTATGTTTAGTCTCTTTGGTCAGCCAAGGAGCAGAATTGGCTTTGATTCATTTGTTTCTTAGGGGGGGGGGGCGAGGGAGTTAAGAGTATTTAGGAAGATAGAGTTAAAATGCTCTACAGCGTTGTTAAGGGAGAGACTGTTAAGGATTTGCCAGTTGAATTGTTTGAAAATGTTAGAGAAAATTGTGGGGTTGAAGTTGCTAAGGTTACGAGTTTGAATGTAATGATGTTGGAATTGTGAGGGGTGTGCTGAGTGATGAATGAAGGCAGGGAGATGGTCACTAAAGGAGTCAGGGGTAGTGACAGAGAGAGATATTTTGTTTGGATGGGAGACTAAAATCCAATCTATGATGGACCCTGGGGGCTGGCTTTTGTTAGGTTGGGTTGTAGAATGGATTACTTGGGAGAAGTTGAAAAGGTTAATGGTTAGGGAGGGGGAAGGTGTGTTGATTTTGTTCCAGTCAATGTTGATGTCTCCTAGAATAAAGGTTTCATATTTTATTTCAGATGAAGCCCAATGGAGAATATTCTCAAGGGTGGAGATATTATCACCTGGGGAGATGTATAAGGAAATGAAGCAGATATTTTTATGTTTATTGAGTCGGAGGAGACTTGCTGTCATTTCTGTATTTTTGAATTGTGGGGTTGGGATATGAAGGGGGATTATGGAGAGAAGGTTAGAGTAAATTAGGGCAGAGCCACCACCTTTTTTATTTAATCGGTCAATCCTGAGGATGTTGAAACCTGGGGGTAGGATATCAGAATCAGAAATATGAGGTTTTAGCCAGGTTTCGGAGATGGCTAAGATGTCAGGTTGGTTGTGATTGATCCTAGCATGAACATGGTGAAGTTTGTTGTTAAGGCTCTGGGCATTGATAGTGAAAACCTTAAGGGTGATAAGAGATGAAGTAGGAGAAGAAGGAGAAGGGGGGAGAGGCTTATTTAAAGTAAGGGGGGGAGGGGTTGTTTGTACTGAGGCAGGGGCCCGGGTTAGGATGAATGTCTCCAGATAAGGCTAGGATATTGCACAAGATAGCTTTTTGCCTTTTACGTTTGGAATGTAGGAAGTTGTTTGGGGTTAGTGGAAATGTAAGAGAGAAGCTTTTTGTAGAGGAGGAGAGTCGTTTGGGATGGAAAAGGTGCAGTAGGTTTGTTGGGATAAAGGAGGGGGAAATGGAGTAGAAGTGAGAGAATAGAAGAGGTTGCGGGTGAGTGAAAGTGATAGTTTGAGTAGAAGGTAGGTATGGGGGAGTTTTTAAGGAGAACAAAGTAGCATGATAGAGAGGAATAAGCAAGATGAGAAGGGAGAAGGGGAGTCTGAAAGTAAAGAGGATTTGGGAGGGCATGTTTGGTATGGGTGGGGTATGGAAGGGAGAAATAAGAAGGGAAGTAGAAAGCAGTTGTGGGGATAAGGTAAAGGAGTGGAAGGGAGATATGTGTTATGGATAGGAGAGGGGAAGATTAAGTGTAGTGAGAAGAGGGAGGAGTAAGAGTGGGCGGGGAAATGAGAGGGGGGTTGAGATTGGATAATTGATGTAGGATTGAGGGAGTAGGAAAAAAATCTGTGATTGGTTGAAAGAAATGGAAGGAGGAGTAAGTGAGGGATAAATGTAGAGGTGCTGGGGGCGGGTGGAATTTGGGTTTGCAGGGTAGGGGAGTGGAGTGAGCTCGCAGGGTGAACGGAGCGGGAAGAGCCAGAGGAGGAGAAAGTGAGGAAGACAATCAGTAAAGAGTGAATAGTCAGAAGGTAAGTTTAGCAGAGATGTGAATAGGTAAGGTAAGTGTAGCAGAGATGTGAAAATGGGTAGTGAGATATGCAGAGAAGTGGAGTAGAGGGTAGATGTAAAGGAGAAAGACAGTGGGAGAAGGAAGAGACTTCAGAGAAGGGATAGAGGAGGGCTGTATATAAAGCAAAGAGTGGATAGGAATCCTGGACGGTAGAGAGGGA
The DNA here is from genome assembly GCF_019279795.1 of Protopterus annectens. Classification (NCBI taxonomy): domain Eukaryota; kingdom Metazoa; phylum Chordata; order Ceratodontiformes; family Protopteridae; genus Protopterus; species Protopterus annectens. The sequence continues at coordinate 475,270,319 of NC_056740.1, forward strand.
GAGAGCAGAGGAAAAGATGTTAGAGGGCAGTATTAGGGGAGATGAGGAAGGAGAGGGAAAAGTAGTGGGGACAGCAGGAAGGTAGAGGAGCGCCACCTAGTGGTCAGTCAGTCTAAAGCTGCAGAGACCCCAGGGAGAGAATCAATAAAAGGGAGGAAGGAGCTATCGAGGTTCAGGATAGGGGGTAAGAATTACGGGGAGAACTTAAAGCAGCAGAGAAGGGGGTTGAAATTAAGGGGAGAACTAGGAGTGCAAGCAGCAAAGAAGAGGGGGTAGTGGCTGCTGGCTAGTCTGGCAGGGAAGCGTACTGCGACCTAGTAGAATCACCTTATAAATTGCAAGGTGATTCAGTAGTGCACATACTTTCTTGAAATCCTTGTTGTAGGAAGAACTCAGGGGGCAGTAAGGCCTTATAGTTTTGGATTAAGAGTTTGTTTTAGCCGGTTCTTAGCCAGAGTGTTCAGGAGGGTACTTTCAGGAGGTTAGGGCAGGGTAGGCAGGAGCCCAAGCTACAACATATAGGAAAAAGAAGAAAGATTTTAAATAGCAGTGAAGGCATCAAAGGTACACAAGAAGACAGATGTCAAGCATACATAAAGTAATTTTGAAGAAATAAAAGCATATTGCAGCTAGAAAAAATAAACAACAAAGGTTACACTCTTACAGTATCATGCTGAAACAGCTAAACACAGGTAGATAACAGAGATACAGTTCTTTGTGCACAGAGGAATTAAAACTAACATACAATTTAAATAAGCACACCTAGCTGAGTTGCGAGGCTTCAGGGAAATGCTGAGAAGCCAGGCAATATACTGTAGACATTCCAGCAGAACCAAGCACAACAAATACCTAGAACTACAGTTTGGGACAACATCTGAGGATTCTGATTAAATAAAGCAATCCCCAACAGTTAAATCATGGCGGTGAGCTTCACGATAGAAAACAAGCATTTACAGGCTACATTAGTTTGAATACTGTGTGACTAGCATGGAGTTAGGTATAATAAAGCAATCCCCAAACAGTTAAAAACACAGCCAAGAGCTACACAAACAAGCATTTACAGGCTACATTGGTTTGAATACAGTGCGACTAGCACGGATTCAGTAAAATAAAGCAAGCCCTAAATAGCAAGAACACAGCCAGGAGCTACACCTAGGAAGCAAAGCATTTAGGAGACATTAATTAAGAATTAATTAAGAATTTCTAGCCTTTTCAATCCCCCTTTGCATCCCATTCTAACATTATATGAAGAAATTTGTGAATTAGACTTAAGACATTCACTTAACAGACCATTTAATTTAAAGAACAACATCACGGGAAATGAAAGACTGGCTTTGGAAAATTTGAGGGCACACCACATCCGAGTGATCAAACCTGACAAAGGAGGGGGTTTGGTTTTTATGGATGAAACCAACTATGTTGAGCAAGTTACAGCATTATTGGAGGCTGATACTTACACCAAAGTCTCACTCAATGAGATTAATGGTGCTTCCAACATATTAGGACTTCACTTAATGATTTATTTATAGAAAGAATTATTCCTTTAGAAACTTACGACTATTTGTGTATGCCAGCTCCAAAAACACCCACCTTTTTCGCACTTCCTAAAATACATAAAAGTATCCAAGATCCACTCCTTTGTCCCATTGTCAGTGGACGGGGTTCTATGACTTTTGCTTGTGCAAAACTTGTCAACCAAAAGTTGAAAGTATTTTTGGCAACTGAGTCACAAATTTGCCATGATTCTTGGCACTTTTTGGAACAACTTAATCTTTTTGTTTATGATGAGTCTCTTAACTTCCTCACCATAGACATTAAAGACCTTTACATGGTGATTCCACAGGATTTGGGTTTGGAATGGGTAAGGGATTTTTTAGTGGAAAAAGGAGCCAACAACGATGAAGTTTACTTGGTTGAAACACTCTTAGAAATTGTTTTGTCCAACAATTTCTTCCTATTTAGAGAGACCTCTTACAAACAAAACTCATGAGTTGCCATGGGCTCCCCATGTAGGGGGAGTTTTGCCAATAGTGTCCTATCTTTTTGGGAAAGGAACTTTTTATTTAAGGACAATTTGTTCAAAGGACATGTTAAATGGCACACACACTATTTGGATGATATGTTCATCCTTTTTGATGGCAATGAAACAATGGCTGGAATTTTTGTTAAACATCTATCTTCCATTACGGAATTTTTGAATTTCGCCTTTGAATATAATCAACACAAAATTGCCTTTTTGAATGTCTTATTAGTTAATGACATTCCAAATAGAAGATATCTGGCTAGCATGTATAGGAAGCCGACCTATTCCAACAGCTTCCTTCATTATGAAAGTTTTCACCCCTTCCATCAAAAGAAAGCAGTGGTAAAAGGACAACTTGTCCATGCGGGAAGAATGTCCTCCCTTTACACCTCCTTTTTGATGGAAGTCAACACATTAAAAGAAATGTTTCTAAAAAGATCCTATCCTCTAGAATTAGTAGACAATGTGATACAAGAAGTGATTTCCAAAAGGAAAACTAGAGTTTTTAAACCCATTCTGGATAGATCTACAGAGGAAACTAATTTTTTCCTTGAGACACCTATTGAAATACTTCAAAACTCAGCTCACACTGTTAATAACTATCACTCAACATCTGAACACAATATCACCTTTATCACCCCTTTTTCAAACACCACGAGTATTTTAAAAAAAGTTTTGATTAAAAATTGTGTTTTAATCCAAACTTACCTTACCACACGTCACAAACTGGGTGAGAGACCCATTTTTACCTTTAAAAGAGGACACAATTTGAAAACCCTTCTGGAGAGACCTTTTAAAAAATCAGTAACTAACCCTGGTATGTACAAATGTTGTAGGTGTAATTTCTGTAAATATATAAAAGTGGGTAAGAACCTAAATATAAGTGGACAACACCTACACATTTTAGATAGACACAACTGTGAAACTAAAGGGGTGGTTTACCTGGCTTTATGTGACAAATGCAACTGTTTCTATGTAGGTAAAACGGAGAGACCCTTGAAACAGCGCATATATGAACACGTACAACATTTGTAAAAACAATTCCAATAATGGTTTAGCTAGGCACATTATTAAGAACAGTCAGCATTGTTTCTCATTTTCCATTTTAGATACAGTTGTTCCTGACAGGAGGGACAGTCCATGGTCTTTAATTCTAGAGGAAAAAGAATTATTGTGGCAACTGCGCCTTAATTCTTTTAATTTTCCCGGCCTTAATGACAATTTTTATTTATTTATTTATCATTTGTTGACTGGGAAAGTCCGACTAGGTTCCACAGAGCCTGTTTTCAGTGGAGGCCTGGGGAGAAATGCTCCAGATGCATGTCTTTGGAATGTGGGAATAAACTGGAGTACCCAGAGGAAACCCACGCGAACACAGGGAGAACATGCAAACTCCACACAGAAGGCACCCCAGCCGAGAATCGAACCGAAGAACCTCTTGCTGTGAGGTGACAATGTTAACCACTGCACCACTGTGCAATGTCAAATGTTTACTCAATCTGAAATCTTTAGATAGATGATTTGTTTAGAACATACACATTTTTTTTATATAGTTCGAGAACATTTATTCTGACATTCTGATTCACTGTAACAATTTATGTTTGTTAATTTTTTTTTCAAGAAACAGGAAGTGATGTTTAGCTTGCATTTACTATTTAAATGACGTATTTTCCTTCATTTAAAGTATCTGAAGAAGTTGGGCAACATTGGCAAACGAAAGCGCTAGTAAATCATTTTATTCCAAGTACAGAAGTGGACAGCCGAATTTGTCTTTTTAACTTTATTTGAGTTTGAGTACATGCAACCTATCTTGACTTAGCCAAGGCTTTTGACACAATCACCTACTTAGGCATCATTGAGAAACTCACCCAGCTGGGAATTTACCCATATGTCACTAGATGGGTAGCAAACTGGCTCACCAACAGAATGCATACAGTCAAGGTTGGGGATTCCACCTCTACCATCAGACCAGTTACTAGTGGTGCATCACAAGGATCTGTGCTGGGCCCCCTACTGTTTGGAATCTATGTCTCAGAAGTCCAGGTGAAAATAGATGGCCTGTGGCTTACCAAGTTCACTGATAACTGCAAACTGGGTGCAATTATTGAGTCCCCCAATGATGTTGACATACTACAAAAAGGGTTTACATAGACAAATGATTGGTGCCAAAGTGACGGACTTAAGTTAAACACAAACAATGCATTATCCCTTTTGGCAAAGGTGAAGTCCCTGCAAATTACAATATTAACAGTACCCCCCTTAGCTCAAACCCTGTGGTGAGAGATTTGGGAACACAGGTTGATAGCAACCTTGACTTTGATCACGATCACCCTGTGTCCACAGTGGCAAGGAAGGCCTTCTATATTGCACATCTCATAAGTAAGGGTATCACATCCATAGCTAAGGATGTTATAACTCCCCTGTACTTATCCGCAGTGTTTGAGCTAAAGGGGGTACTGTTAATACTGCCTGGAAATCTGCATGTTATGTACATTGAGTGTGTTTAATTCTTTGCAATACTGTGACTTAACTATGTATTTTGACTTACATGTGCTGTGGCATTTACACTGATTTCTAAACACTGTAAACTATAATTTGTTGCACTGTTTTCTAAGTCTGAATTTATAGTTACATTAGAAGCTGAATTGCACTGCGAATCATGAGAAAGTGCGTCCGTTACCCCGTTACCTCACTCATTACAGTGTACTTCAGTGATTTCACCCTTTAGCGTTTAGAACGTTTTAACATTTCTGAACAAATAACACTGAAATTTAAATGAACATTGTTGTAACAGTTTTTAGACTGTTTTACTCGATTTAACTTTAAACCTCACATTTACTGGTGCCTTTACCAGAGAAGTGCTGTTTGACATATCTATACAATTTACATTTACTAATGTATTTAAACTTTTTTGAGATTTACTGTCTGATTTAGCTGGAAAATGCATTGCAATAAAAATGACTGCTCACAAAAGGAAAGGTGACGTTGCATTGAGAAGGTGGTCAGGTATTTTACAGCCTTTTTAAACTCCCTGTTGTAAGGATTCTCGTGGTTCCATAAACATCACACTGAAAATCAGTTATCTGCCTTGAAGATGGTGAACTTTTCCAATATGTTGCTGTTAACTGGATAATGTCCTTTACACTGGTATCTTGGAGAGTCTGAAATTCTTTGAGACTTTACTGTAGATTTTCTGAAGAAATGCTCTGAAAGAACACAGTTGCCCTGTAAAATACCTCTGGTAGACAACTTTAGGTTTGCAAGGTTGCTATGTGGGGTTTGGAAGTTATTTTAGAGAAGGAGGCCACATAATGCAAGGTTCAAATCCAGTTTGCGGATATTATAACTGGATTCAGAAGAAACATTGGCACTCAATGTCGTACATGAAATTAACAGGTAAAAGTCTGTGATAGATGATAAAAATCTTACCTGTAATCCCTGTGAATTGATTTTACAAATGTGTTGTTGTAAACTCACATCTTTTCATTATTAATAACAATTTGTGCTATGAATGTTGTGGCATATGACATTTTGTAGAGTTGTTGTTGTTGCCTTTCGGCTTTTCCCGGTTAGGGGTCGCCACAGTGGAACTCCGGTCTGCTAATGATTGGCAGTAGATTTTCACGAACGCCGAGGTGCTAGCTCGACATTCAACGTTCAACGAAGGCACGCACATTTACGCATGTCTTTTGAACAGAGTGTGCTAACAAAAATCAGTGACACTAGTAATAGGACAAAAAAAATAAAAACAGCACAACCAAGTCAGAAGACCAGATATCCACGGAAAACAGACTGTTTTATTAACTTCACCTAGCGCTTTCATCTGGAAGATACAACAGACTTCTTCAGAGTGAGAAAACATTCAACATACACACTCATAAATACTCCTTCTCTAATCAATTATTCACTTAGGAAACAATTAATTAATTAGCCTTAAGGATATCAAACAAGTACACCAAATATAAATATCTTAGATTATAAAAATTGTAAACCATGTCATGAGAAATTTAAAAATCATATAAATATAAAAACTGTATTTGGTAAGATTTTAATTTTAAAACACTAGCAATAGACAAATAGTCATTCAGTCCTGGGTACTGGTTAGCATTTAGCCTAAGTTGCCACAGGAGTTCCCTATATTCTAGATCCTCCCATGGTCCAACCCTCCCAGTTTTAGAGACCATGTCCAAACCAAAAAAAAAAATAATGTCCACTATTGCTACTCATATGTTTGAATAAAGTGTTGTTGGGCTTATTTTTTTCGAATGTCCACGGAGTGTTCATGAATGCGCTTCTTGAACTTGTGCTGGGTCTTTCCTACATAAAACCCTGGACAAAGCTGGCACAAAGCCAGATACACAATACCAGAAGTGTTACAGTTAGTATAAAAGGTTGCTTAAATGCTCTGAGCATTAACCTTCAAATTGTTTGAAAACCAGTATATATTTACAGCGGGAACAAGCCCCGCATTTGACAGTTCCTAGTTTCTTCTATGTAGAAAAACAGACATTGTCTCCCTGTTCTAAATAGTTTTTTATGGTTCCCCTTTTTATAAACAATCATGGGTTTGTCACCAAACTTACCAATAGTACTATTAAACAGGGAAAATATGCCCCAGTTCTTATAAAAAATTTGACGAATGTAGGCATCCTTGTTTTAAAATTCAGTAATGAATGATGTGGTGTAATCCCTACCTGAAGCTTGTGTTGCATTAGAGAACCCCCCATTACCTGTGGCGGGTTATTTATAAGGGGGTTGATTTCACCTGCATTCCTTTTGTTTGTAAATATCATACCTCACAGAGTCTATAAAGGTAGGGGGTACCCCCTTGCAAGGAACATTTCCTTACTCGTGTCTAATTATTTCTATATAATTGTGCTGTTACTGGTGGATAGAATCACATTAGAGACCCAGGACAGAGTGCTGCTCGCTATATTTTTATCTGTGACTGCATAACTGTCAGCTGAGGTCCCTTCTAACTGATGTTTTTCCAATTGGCTCAATATCTGCATATACTATCAGTTGGTTCAAGACATATTTTCCTGTATGCAGTAGCTATTTGCTCAGTGTGTTTTTTATAATCTTTATAATATATATTTACCATCTCAAAGTGCTTACTCCTCTCTGTACTCTTCTTTTCTAGACCGAACACCACTCTTAAGTATTCAACTGTGGTACCACCTTTAACATTCTTTTAAGAAAAGTGCAGTCCGGGTCTGAACTGTCTGCAAACAGCTACAGTTAACTTTGAACCTAACACCACTCTTAAGTATTCAACTGCGGTACCACCTTTATCATTCTTATAAGGAAAGCGCAGTCCGGGTCTGAACTGTCTGCAAACAGCTAAAATTAACTTTGAGTATGTGTCTACCTGTTTGAGCCAATATTCATTTTCCCCTGGAGAGTTCTCTGCTTTGGCTTGTAAGCACCCCCCCCCCACACACACACACACACATCTTCCATTTTCTCTCTTATTCCCTTCTGTTAGCAAATAGTATCCATAACTGATAAATACTGTGTGTTTGTTAATTTAAACTGAGACCACAGTAGCCTACTGATACAAGGTTATCCTGTTTTTCCACCTGAGAAATGGTTAAGAAATAACTTACAGTTTCAGAGCAGTCCTTGGTCAGTTCTGATTGTTTCTTAAATACAAACTTGTCTTTGCTTTGGCTCATTAGCAGCAGTACAAAAGAACTGCCTGCTCACACTCTTGTTCTTCCCCTCACCCTTCCCTGTTTATTACATTAAGCCAATCCCAAAGTTAATAAATATAACCTGTAGCAGGCACCATTTTTAAAACTACAACCACCCTTTGAGCACCTCATGCTCGGCTCTGCCATAGAACTTATTAAAACTGCCTGAACTGGGGCACAGCTAACTGATAGTTTGTGGAAATACAGGGTACCTACCTGAGTCTCCACATTCACTATCACATGTTCATTTATCAGTTTACTCTGTTACCTGACTGTTTCCAGTCCCCTTATAAGAGCAACTAACAGGGTCTCTACCCACTTCGCTCCCCACCCTGCCCCCTATTCCCTCCCGTCCCCAGTGGTCCTACATTTATTACACTCACAAACCCCTCCCATATTTCCAATAGCCAACCACAGCACTAACCCAACACTACCTCCTCCATCTTCCCACTACTATCACTCCTCCTCAGCTAACATGTACAAGAATACCTTACCTATGCTCACTGCATGCACTCTCCTTGCATATCTTACATCCTACCAAAACTCCATCATTCCCTCACTCAACCACTACCACTGTACTACTACTCACACCACCACTCATGTCTCACCCACACTCAGCTCCCCTCCCACTAACTCAAGAACCATCCCTATGCACCCCCCGCATATTCTGCCAACTATATTACTCAAACATAAAGCATCACTACAACTTAACATAGTAACCCTCCCACCATACCTATTACCCACAGAGCACAATCATAAAGTTTCCCTAATAAACAAACACATTCAAAAACTGAGAAAACTAATAACTTCATGCATATCAAAACTAGCCCTAAGAGGAGAGATCCACCCCAACCCTGTCCCTACCATCTCCAACCCCAATCCTCATAATCAGACTAGAAACCACAACTTCTCCCATATCACAGCCAATAGAAAGCCAAGTGGCTTCCTTCTACTAAGCCTAAATATTAGAAGTATATCCAACAAAGCCCATGAACTCCATGCCACCACAGACTTGTGCTCCCCAGATATAGTCATCCTGACAGAAACCTGGCTAAAACCTCACATTACCAGTGAGTAAATCTTCCCTACTGGTTACGGCATACTAAGAGTAGACTGGCTAAACAAGAAAGGAGGCGGTGTAGCTATAATATTTAAACAGCATCTAAACATCCTGATCTTAAAATCATCAGCTCCACAAATAGGCAATGAAGAAATAATATATACCAACCTCAAAATAAACCAAAACAAAACCATGAACATAATTGGATGCTACTTCCCACCTGGCCAAAACATCCCTCCACTAGAAAACCTCCTCAGCTGGTCTACCCACCATCTCGCCCAAGAAACTATAATTTTAGGTGATTTCAATATTGACTGGCAATCCTGTTCTGGCAACCATCCAACCCATCATGTAAACCTTCATGGCTTCACCCAACTAGTCCAGTCACCAACCAGGATAAATAAAAACTCCAGCAAGCACACTACCCTGGATTGGGTACTAGTCAGTAAGAGCCCCCAGTCATATATAACAGTCTGCCTATCAGATAGCCTCGGTGATTACTCCCCAACATTCCTACTCAAAAAATACCTATACCAAGCTAAACATGTCATTTCCCATCAAATACGTAAAGAACTAAACTTTAACCCACTCACATTAATCTCATCCCTCAAAGAATGTAGCTGGCATCCCCTAAAGTACCTCAGTCTTGATGACACAGTTGAATTTTTTAATACTACCTTCCAGAGCATCCTTAATTACCATGCCCCCATAAGACTTTCCAGAACCAAAGCACAACCCTCCCCATGGCTACAGAAAACCACTAAGTCAGAAATGGAAAACAGGGATAAAGCCAGGGAGCACTGGCACAAAACCAAAACCCCCTCAGCTAGACAGAAATTCCTAGAACTACGCAATAGAGTCAAAAAGCTAATAAAACAGGACAAATTCCATTACTACCAGTGTGCCCTAGACTCCCCCCAACACAGCCCCAAACAATTCTGGTCTTCCATAAACTCCATCCTCCACCCAGGTAAAGTCAGTACCCCTCCTCCTAACATCCCTCACTCCTCCAAAAATATTGCTACCTCATTCAACACACACTTCACACAAACCATACTATCACTAGCTAAACAACACAACCCCCCTCCCCTCCAACCCACACCTTCAACTAGTAATCTCCCCCCTGTGTTCTCTTTTTCTCCTGTACCTACCTCCAACATAAAAAACTCTTAACTAAACTTAAGCCCACCAAATTAGCAGCAGACAACCTCCCAAGTGAATACCTACAAATCGCAGCTGATGCTCTGACCTACCCAGTATCCATCTTGATTAACCGATCTCTGTCAGAAAGTTACATTCCCACACTATGGAAAGTATCACATATAATTCCCCTCCACAAAGGTGGCCCCTCCACAGAACTAACCAATTACCGCCCCATAGCTATTCTGTCTCCACTCTCCAAAATACTAAAGAGATGCATTCACTCTCAGGTCTCAGACTACCTCCTTACTAACAACCTCCTTTCCAATACTCAGCATGGTTTCCGACCAAACCATAGCACCACCACTGCCTTACTCTCCTTTACTAACACTATCCTTCAGCATAAAAACAATGGCTATCTCTCCTCTGCTACTTTCCTAGACCTATCTAAAGCATTTGACATGGTCCCACACAAACAACTCATCTCTGTCCTCAATAACCTATCCTGCTCTCAATCAGTCACCAACTGGTTTCAGAGTTATCTGTCTGACTGCCAACATTCCATTGCATGGCAGAATGACATATCTCCCCAACTACCTGTCTCTATAGGGGTTCCCCAAAGATCCATCCTTGGACCTCTACTCTTCTCTATTTTTCACCAATAATCTAGCCTCTGCCACCAAACATGGCACACTCATACAATACGCAGAAGATTCAACCATCATCTGCTCAGCCCAGTCCCTACCCAAACTGCAAAAAGTCACACAGGAAGCATTTTCCTCTGTTGAAACTTGGTTATCCGATGTCCAATTAATACTCAACCCAAACAAAACTAAACTACTCATCTTCCAACCCACCAAACATACTCAAAACAACTCTCACTTTAACATCACAGCAAAAGACAACACCACTATACACCCAACAGAGCACACTAAATTGCTAGGAGTGGAAACAGACAATAAACTAAAATTTGACATTCACATATCCATGACCATAAAAAAAAGTCCACAAAAAACGAGTAGTGTTATACAGAAATAAGCAACTTCTCACCAAAGTAGCAAAGATTTCAGTAGCAAATTCCCACCTTATCTCCACCCTACTTTATGCCTCTCCAATATATACCAACCTAAGGCAATGTGATCTAAACAAGCTAGAGACCTGCTACAACAAAATCACCAAATTCGCCACAGGGGCATCCTACCATAGTCACCACTGTCTCTCACTTGTTGAACTGGGCTGGCTTGAACTCCCTCACCTCCTTCAGTGGTATCAACTCTCACTCACCCACAAACTAGTAAACCATCCACTAAATGTCCCATCCCTCCAGAATCTACTCCAACCCTATTGCACTACCAGACCACTAAGATCCAGAAACAAAAATCACTTGCAGATCACTAAAGCCAATAACTCTGCTGGTGAAGCACTATTCTCTTGCACCATAGCCAAATTATGGAACTCCCTCCCACCCACAATTACCTCCATACCATCATGCACCCACTTCAAAGCTTTACTAAAAGCACGTCTAAAAACATGCTGGCTATGCCCTTGCAACTCCCACTCTAATATCACCCACCCCATCCAACCACTACCCTTCTTTCCACCCCACTAACTACCTTGATTATAGCAAGCTCGGATACTCATAAGCCTACTACTTATTATACAGCAGGAACTTCTTATTGTAATAATTGTTAATGTCTGTTATGTACTTCGCAGATAAAGATTCTAGTTGTCTACTGATATACTATGTTCTTCATCTGTAACTATGTTTGTAATTAATTGCTATGTTAATCAAATTGTTAATCGCTATGTAAATCCAATGTAACTACTGTCTGTATATTTTAACTGTGGAGCTTTTCTCCCCGGATCGCCACTGAAAATGGACCTACGTCCATTTGGACACTCCCGGTCAACAAATGTAAATAAAATAAAATAAATAAATAAGTGTCAGCCCCTCTGCCACAAAAGTGCCACTATCAGAGATCATCCTAGCCAACCTGATATACTGACCTTTAATAATTCCTTTTTTCTGGACGTCAGGGTGGTTACTATGATAATGCAAGTAGCCATTACAATGCGTAGGTTTCCTGTAAATAGTCGTACTAAGAATGTTTTGACCCTTGATAATAAGGACATTCAAGTAATTCATAGAGGAATCATTAAAATTGTGAGTAAATCTTAAAAAAAGGGGTAGTTGAATTTAAATATTTGACAAAAACAGAAATTTCATCGGGGCCCCTGTCCCAGATGATAAAAATGTAGTCCAGGGGCCTGAGATAGATCTGCCATGGGATGTTAAAGTGGTTAAATGCAAATTGTTTTTCCCACTAAATAAGAATAATGTTGTCAAAAATAGGTGCACAGGATGCCCCCATGGCTACCCCTTTCACTTGTTGAAAATAGTGTCCGTCTAGAAATACAAAATTGTACTTCCAAACTAGCTGCATAAGTAGAGTAAGAATACTAATTTAATTGTAGTCCAGGTCCGCAGATTCATGCAAAAATTCCTCAAACCAGGTAAGCCCAAATTCATGGGGTATAACAACCTTACGCAAAAAATCCCATGAATCTTTACACAGCTGGGAAACTTATGTTGAATATCTTTGTAACGACATCAATATACTTAGTGAGTGAGTGTGTTTTGGAGCTACTGACGCTAACAATTGGTCTCATGGGGGGGTCAATGGTACTTTTGTGGATCTTAGGGATCTCAAAAATTGCCGGTACCACTGGAAACTTCACATGTAAAAAACTGAACAGTTATAAGTTAATTTGTCCTTGATCAAGAAGATCTTTAAGAAAGTAGTCTATTTTATTATAAGCAACATAAATACAGTTTAAGGCACTTCCTCATAAAATTCACTGTTCAAAACCATCGTATTCATGTTGTCAATATAGTCTGTTCTATCTGTGACAACACCTCCCATTTGTCAGTTTCATCACCCTAATAGAAGGAAGTATTTTTAGCAAGGTTACTCAATAATGCCATTTCAGAATTAGATAAACCAAAAGTGTTAGAGTCAGTCAGTGAAGAACCCCTAAAAGCCCTTAAATCCAATTCCACAAGTTTTTCAAACAGCAACAGTGGTAAAGCCAAGGGGGGATTAAAGGTACTAGATCGATGAAGCTGTTCCCCCTTGTTGTTAAAATCACCAGCATTGAAAATAAGCTTGTAATTTAACTTCCTCAAAAATAATTTGAGATCAAGCAAGATTCTATCAATTTTTAAATTACTGGGTGGTATGTACAAAAAACTTTTGCTAAGAAGTTCTACCATGTCCTTTTCAAAGTCAAATGAACTAAAATTGTAAAGCAAAAAGTCACCTTTGTGGTTACATATTGTCCAAACACCAGAAATAACAGAATTCACGCTGTTCATATCAAAACCTTGTTCAGAATCAAAGATGAACTGCTCTACAAGATGGCAATTCCCAAATACAGTGTATCCGTCAGTTCCAGAATACAGCAGAGGGTCAGGCATATGCTGAACAGTCAATTCCTTCTCCGTTGTTGTGGGTTGTTTATTCACCTGCCATTGTACTTCTTATTGCCTTGATAAAACCTCTGAGGATGGGGTTGTCCCCATTGTTGGTTGGTCCGGTTCCTTATTCACTCTGACCATCTAACATGACCTTGTCCTAAAGGGTCGTCACCACGATTATCAGACTCCATGTCCTTTTTGGTTATTTCCTCTTGAAACAAAGAATGAAAGTTGCTATGGTTACCAGCCCAAGAGTTGTCAGACGGTTTAGGATACACCTGCCCCTCCTCGTATTCACCCTTGTCACATAATAACTTTTTTCTTTTCTAGTTTTGATGTCAGCAATCTTGCAATCAATCCTTATGAAAATACTTTTATAGTGGTTGGAATATTGCTCAAACAGTAAATCCTTGGTAATAAATGGGTCCAAATGCCCGGCTTCAACAATAAGGTCCTTGATGGTTTTTGGTTATGCTTAATAAGGACTTCCCGTAGCTCACAACCGTGCCTGTCAAACAGACTGATAAGTTCTTGATGCAACTGGGAGTTGGAAATTAAACCATTGGGGAACTTGCAACACCGCAGTCCCTTAGGGACTCTACGAACTTTAACACATTCCTTAAAGTAGCAATTCTTTAACTGGAGCTTATGACATTTGAGTAAAGTGTCCTCATACCTGTTTAAAGTGCCCCATAGGGACCAAGTTACAATGTTATCAGCTTTACTAAAATGTAGAGACCCATTGAGCCAGTTGTTAAGATGGAAAAGTATACCATTTTGCAGGTCCACATTTAAACACAACGGGGTATGACGGAATGTGTTGTCCTGCTGAGAACTTCAGAAGAAGTCTGTTGCATCTTCCAGATGAAAGTGCTAAGTGAAGTTAATAAAACATTCTGTTTTCCATGAAATTCTGGTCTTCTGACTTGGTCATGCTGTTTTTTATTTCTTTGACTTACTGCGGACATTAGCAATAGGATCATAGGATCATAGGTGTTGCATGTCTTGTTTCCCATTAAAGACGAATAGGCAGGGTAGTTTGTCTACATCCTTTATTACACAGAAACACATCAGGATGGATAGCAGCAATACAAAGTATAAACAAACTGATTAACTGACAGACTACACAGACATACATGCGTACATCTCAACGGCTTACTACAAAATAGCAGTCAGCTTCACATGTGTTCAGTATTTATACTCTTGAGCAAGCCCCTGGAAAGCTTCTTAAAGGTATATATACATATTAATCTACAATAGGATGTTACTAGGCTAATGGCCCTAGGGTCAAGCAAAATTTGCCAAAATAACATCTTTGCATCTAGGACAGAAAAAAAACTCTGGCGTTTGGCATCAGAGCAGTGACTTCTTTGACTGTACGCATGGGATGATGAGGTCTTTTCAGTGCCTTGTTCAAATCTCGTGGATCAGTGCATATTCTGATATCATCTTAGCTTTTCTTATGAACTACAACCATGGAAGATACCCATTCATTTGGTTCATCAACTGGACAAATGACACCTTGCTGCAACATTCTATCTAGCTTGGCTTTGGCTCTGCTCTACATAGCTACTGGAACTTTCTGGGCTAGCCTGACAGCTGTGCTGATTTCAGGGTCTAACGTCATGGAGTACACAACTGGTAGTTTGTCTAGTTTGTCTTTGAAAATATCAGCATAGGTAGAAAAAATAGACTGAGTGAATTAGAACAATGGTGTTTTAAGCTAATACGATGGACTTCTTTATTAAATGAACAGTCCCATTTTCAAACTGTCTCTGAAGCCTAATAATGACTGGATGTGCCTTTTGACCGCATAAAATTGCAAGTCATAGCTGTTTCCAGCAAAGAAATATGAAAGCACTACTGAATCTTCAGTTTGAATTTCTTCACCACCATAAGCAACAAACTTCACACACTTTAAAAATCAAGCTTCTTACCTGCACATACTCTAGCGAATGTTTCTGCTGGCATAACACTGCACTTTGAACCTGTGTCCACTTTGAGCTCTATGGGTGTTCACTTTATCAGAACAGGTCTGATAAAACTACTAAAAAGGAACCTCTCCTTGACTGGACTCTCACCTTCTAATCCACACTTTCCTATAGTTCGGGTACCCTCCCCAATTCACTCAGTGACCACCTCCCAACATACAGTATACTTTATCAGGCAAATCCTACAAAAAAAAACAAATTCGCAACACCAAAAATTTCAGGCCTCAAGATTTCATAACATCCCTTAAGCTCTGCAACTGGAAACCCCTCAAAACTTTATCCCTGGACAGTGCAGTTGACTACTTTAACACCACATTTTTAAATATCTTAAATAACATGGCCCCTATCAGGACAATATGAGAAAAATCTAATTGCTCTCCTTGGCTCACTAAACAGACAAAATCACTCTTAAAAAAACAGATAAAGCGTGGGATGAATGGAGCCACAAAAAATCAATAGTTAATCACCAGAAGTATCTCCAGCTAAGAACCAAAGCCAAAACCCAAATAAGACTTGATAAGAACTACTATACTAACTTACAAGCTAAATACCAAAATAATCCTCAAAACGTCTGGATCACTTTAAATAAAATATTACAACCAGGTCAAACTAAGACCCCTCAATCAACAGCAAGTAACCCCCTAGAATGTATTGATACCCAGTTTAATAAATACTTCATTGACTCCATCAAAATCCTTACTAACGAAAACTTCCCATCACTGCCCATCAACCTAGCCTCTCTACTAGATAATAACAACACATTCTCCTTAAAAACAGTCCCAACACACAACATACACAAATACTTGCTCAGGCTAAAACCTACAACCCTGGCAGCTGACAACCTACCCTCAACATACTTAAAAATAGCAGCTGAAGCCATCTCCTATCCAGTTTCCCTACTAATTAAATATTCCATATCAGAGCAATGCATTCCCACTTTCTGGAAAATTGCTCACATCATACCCTTACACAAAGGAGGTCCCTCTACCAACTTCTCTAATTATCGGCCCATAGAAATCCTATCCCCTCTATCAAAAATCCTTGAAAGGTGTGTTCACATCCAAATACTTAACCATCTCCTAGACAATAAATTACTTACAAATACTCAGCACGACTTTCGCCCCTACCATAGTACTACCACGGCCCTTATTAGCTTCACTAACACCATCAGTCAACTTAGAAATAAAGGTGACTTAGTATCAGCAATCTTTTTAGACTTATCAAAAGCATTCGATACAGTGTCTCATAACAAACTGCTGACTGCCTTGTCCAAACTGAACCTAAGCTACTCCACTCTAGCCTGGTTCCAGATCATAGATCGGCAACAAGCAGTACAGTGGAACAAAGCTCTTTCTCCCTTACTACCAGTGACTATGGGCGTGCCTCAAGGGTCTATTCTTGGCCCCCTCCTTTTTAACCTGTATACAAATAATCTCCATAATGCTGCAACTCTAGCCACCCTTATACAGTATGCAGACAACTCCACTGTCATATGTTCTGCCCCAACTCTACCTGAACTACAGAACTTAACCCAAACATCCTTCAATGCTATTGAATCATGGTTGGCAGATGCCCAATTAATCTTGAACCCAAATAAAACTAAACTCATGCTCTTCCACTCCACTAAATTCAAAACCCAATTCACTTACTTCAACATCACATCCAGTAATAAGACTTTGATAGAACCAGCACCATCCACCCAACTTCTCGGTGTTGTTATTGATCAAAATCTGAAGTCTGACTTACACATTTCCCAGACTGTAAAAAAGTACACAAGAAAATAAGTACCTTATACAGACCACCTAACCACAAACTCCAGAATAACCACAGTCATAACTCATCTTCTGCCGACTTTACTACATGTCTCACACATTCTTACCAACCTCTCCAAATCAGACCTAAGCAAGCTAGATGCCTGGTATAATAAGATAGCTAAATTTGCCACTAGCTATCCTCCTAGAGCCCATCATTGTAAGACCCTAAAACAACTATCTTGATTAGAACTACCCCACCAACTCATTCTCACACAGCTCTCTACTGCCCACCAAATGTGCTATAAACACAATAAAACACCAGCTCTACAAGGTCTCCTCAATCCCCATATAAGTACCCGTCCACTAAGATCCACTAATAAAGCTCTAATTGAAGTAACCAGGAGTAAAAATAGCTCAGGTGGCTCTCTGTACTCCTACTACATTGCTAAACTGTGGAATGCCTTACCACTTGAAATTAGAACTATAATTAGCTTAAAAAACTTCAAGCATCACATTAAAGCCCACCTCATCAATTTCTGGACTAGTACGTGTACTGGGCATGGGTAGCCCAAACCATGGAACTAGCTGATTTAAAAATTTTAATTGCATATGTAATGAGCATTGAATTTAAGCCATATGACTAACTTATGTTGTTTTTTTCTTTCTCACTGTTAATATCTACCAGTTTTTAAGTCTTCAGTTTGCTATGCTACCTGTATATAAGACTAAGTATCATAATTGCACTCTTATTGTATACAATGTCACTACCTGCTACTACTGTAAGAACTGTCTTCTAGAAGCATTGTTATACAATATTATTGGTCTCATCTCCCACTTGACCAATTTATTCTGTTTGAGTCTTTTTACCGTTATCAATGTCTGTTACTATTTTTTTTTATTGTATTATACAATTTTCTTTCTACTAACAAAATAGCTTACTAACTTCTTCTTCTTCTTTCGGCTTTTCCCGGTTAGGGGCCGCCACAGCAGATCACCTGTCCGCTCATGATTGGCAGTGGAGTTTTACAGTGTCGAGTTGCCAGCCCGGCACCCAACCTTCCACAGAGGGCAAACACACACACACTCACACCTACGGCCAATTTAGAGTGTCGAATCAACCTACAGCATGTCTTTAGGATGTGGGAGGAAACCAGAGCACCCGGAGGAAACCCACATGACCACAGGGATGACATGCAGACTCCGAACAGAAGGCACACCAACCAAGGATCGAACCAGAGAACCTCTTATTGTGAGGTGAACAAAATAGTTTACTAACAATGGAGCTTTTCTCCCCGAGCTTCCACTGAAAAAGGGTTTTATGCCTAGTTGGACTCACCTGGTAAACAAATGTAAAATAAAATAAATAAAATAAAATACTTCATTCTTTACACATCAATCTACTGCATTGACTGTTTCATTAAGCACTGACACACCATCAACATAAAAAGTAGGGTCATAGCTTTCTAATTGATCATCTTGTCTCTTTGGATGTTCTCTTTTAATAAAAGAATGCCCCTTATTTGATTTACAAAACTTTTTGAAATGATTCCACTTATTGCATTTGTGGCATCATTGACCAAAAGCTAAGCATTTTTCTGTTTTGGCTCATGATTTGCACCACAATTACAACAGTCAACTATGAAGCTAGGCATAGGCACATTCTTTGAGTTTACTGACTCACCCTTGTACTTCACTGAGACTGTGAGTAGTCTGGATTTGCTAGAAAAGTACAGGGTTTCCCAGTGACTGTACAGGGGGTACAGTTGCTGCCATGTGCTTGGGCCTGTTTCTCTTAACCACATGCTGCACACTATCAACATAAGCACTAGAAGATACCAAAATCATGCACTTCTCATTTATAAGCATATCTGTGTGCTTTTCTGTGAGCTCGTATATCTGACATATCTCAATCGCCTTATTCAGAGTTAAATCGCTGTCATGAACATCATAATTAAGAACACACATAAGTCTGTCTTTTAGCATCTCATCCCTTAAATCACCAAATCTGCACATTTTAGCTTTGTTTTTCAAGTCAGTAATATATGCTGCAAAAGTTTCCCCAGGCTTTTGATCTCTTGTGTAAAATAAGTGCCTTTCCATTGTAATATTCATCTGTGGGGTTACACATTCCTCTAAATTTATGTTTTAAGCACTCAGGATCTTCCCTTGAGTCAGCTGGTACAACTATATGTCGGTTTTCCCCCTCCCCTGCAAACACAAATGAATGCTGTCTTTCTATGGCTTCTGAACCAGTTAAATTAAGCAGAATAAATGGCTTTATATGGTCATTGTTATCAGAAATTGTAGCTTGTATGAAAATATCATACTCTTGCTCATATACTCTCCAATTCTCTGCAATATTATTATTAAACACAAGAAGATCTGGTTTTCAAAATCCATCTGCCATGCCAGCAAAGTATGCCCAAACACACTGAAAATATGGCCCTTGTAATTATGTACAAACATGCACACACAGCCAGTATTTGTAATAACATTCAAAAGCACAATAAACTCTTCAAAATACTGTACTTTGCAAAATATGCTTTGAAATGGCTGCATTATGCGAAATAACTGTACTCTAATACTGCACAATCATGCAAACTCTCTGTATTTTATTTATTTATTTATATTTAATTTTTTTTATTTTACATTTGTTGACCGGGAATGTCCGACTAGGTTCCACAGAGCCTGTTTTCAGTGGAGGCCCGGGGAGAAATGCTCCAGATGCATGTCTT
This sequence comes from Protopterus annectens, assembly GCF_019279795.1. Taxonomy (NCBI): domain Eukaryota; kingdom Metazoa; phylum Chordata; order Ceratodontiformes; family Protopteridae; genus Protopterus; species Protopterus annectens. Next base: position 475,290,196 of record NC_056740.1, read on the forward strand.
TGGAATGTGGGAGGAAACCGGAGTACCTGGAGGAAATCCACGCGAACACAGGGAGAACATGCAAACTCCACACAGAAGGCACCCCAGCTGAGAATCGAACCAGAGAACCTCTTGCTGTGAGGTGACATTGTTAACCACTGCACCACTGTGCCGCCCTGTATACTTTGGATATTTTGAATAGCTTTAATTAATCCAAAAAAGTATGTGCTATAAGCTACTTCAAAAAATGCAGTTGTTTTCCTTATTCTATTCATTTTATGCAATTCGGACTTCCATAGTTATTTGAATATTTTTTCAATATGTCGCAGTTTCTGACATTTTGTTTACTTAGAAATTCGTTTAAAGTATTCTGAGTGCTTCATTTTATATTTTCTGAATAAAAAAACATTTAAGTTAGCTTTGATACCCGAAATACATTTCTGACCTGTTTTTGTGAATTAAATGTGGAGTGGGGATGATCCACTCTTGTATATTCCTCCACCTTTAACTGAGTGCCTTCTCGGACCAGATTCTGGATCCCATTCTGACACCATATCACTTGTCTTGTTTCCCATTAAAGATGAACAGGCAGAGTAGTTTGTTTACATGCTTTATAACACAGAAACATAGGATGGATAGCAGCAGTACAAAATATAAAAAAACTGATTAACTGACAGACTACACAGACATACATGCTTACATCTCAACAGCGTACTACAAAATGGCAATCAGGCTCACATGTGCTCAGTAACTCTTGTGTGAACCCCTAGAAAGCTTCTTAAAGGTATGCATACATATTGATGTACAATAGGAAGTTACTAGGCTAATGGCCCTAGGGCATTACAATCCTAGCCAACTTCTACCCTTATTTCCATGATCAGAACCTATTGGGCCTGTCCAAGATGGACCCCAAGGGTGAATTTATGGTTACCCATCCAATCATCCAGATGCATCTGAAGAGGGTCAGTGAGGTGTTCTGTTTGACATGAAGTGAGAGTCTGTTCCAAAGGTGCAGTAACCTCTGGGGGACAAATATGTCCCTCAAGCAGGTTCTATTAATGTCACATGCCAGGTTAAGGTCTTTAGAGTGAGTAACCAATGTATGATTTGACTTAATAAAGCAGGGTCAGAGACTGTCTTGTATGCAAGGCAGAGATTGCCTCTGAGTTGTCTGTATGAAACAGTATAAAGTGACAGTGATTTCAGATGATCCACATGGGACAAATGCTGAAGACCTATAATTTTTCTTGTGAGGAACCTCTATGGTCTCTCCAGTTGCTGCAGGTGCTTGGAAAGGTATATACCAAAAGGGGCATTGTACTCAATTATTGGTCTGATGAGGGAAGAGTTATAACGTCTTTTTTTTCTGGAGGCAATGCCCTTACTTATGCAAGGAGCAATATAGAATGGCCTTCTTATCACTGTGGAGACATGTAATCAAAGATAAGGTTACTGTCAACCTGTGTGCTCAGGTCTTTCTCCACTGAGTGTGTTCTTAGGGTGTTGCTGTTGATGTGGTAATTAGAAGGAACATCACCCTTACTGAAAGGGATGATAATACATTTTTTTGCATTGTGTTTAAGGCCATGACTTTGGCACCAGTCATTTGTTTGTGTAAGACCCTCGTGTGTGATGTTGACATCATTTGGAGATTTTATGACCACTCCCAGTTTGCAGTCATCAGCAAACTTTGTCAGCCACAGACCTTTAGTTTTTGCTTGTACTTTGGAGAAATAAATTATAAACAGTAGAGATCCCAGGACTGATCCCTGTGAAACACCATTGGTTACAAGTCTGCTGTTGGAGGTGGATTCCCCTATTTGGAGGTGGATTCCCCTAGTTTGACTGTATGGGTTCTATCAGTGAACCAGTTAGTGACCCAACTAATGATGTAAGGGATGATACCTAGCTGGGTGAGTTTGTCAATGATGCCTGAGTTGGGAATAGTGTCAAAAACCTTGGCTAAGTCTAGGTAGGCTGTATGCAATTTTTCCCTCATCCAAGGCTTTGGTGACTGTCTCAAAGAAGTCCACCAGGTTTAACAGGCATGATCTCCCTTTGAAAAATCCACACTGAGTAGGGTCAAGTGTTTGGAGATAACCTATATCTTTCTTGATAAGGTCCATGACAATTCACTCCATGGCTTTACAGATAAGGCTAGTCAGGCTAATAGGTCTATATCTTGGGGCCAGTGGAAGCAGCACCTTTGGCTTTCCAAGCTTTGGAAGGAACATAGCAAGAATGCTGGAAGTGAGTAGTTGCTATCAGTTCACCCATCTGAGAGGTAGATAGGTAATGTAGCTGCTGCACTGCTGACCCCTCATGGAGTGTAGAGGAAGTGCACTAAGAAGAATCAAGAAATATAGCGCTTTGTCCAGTAATATAAATTTATATATAAGAATAGTGCAGAACTGTCCAGTTTGCAATTCATAATGTAACAACAATCCTAAATAAGACATGACGGCATACCCAGTGCCAGATCATTCATTGATCAGAGTGGATACTGGTCTGCTGCAGTTGAATCAGCTGTGCATCTTATATGTTATGTGTAAATTATTATTCCAAGTTCCCTGAAATAAAACGACTAATTCACTTATAAAACAGTTACCTATAATACAGCAGTGATTTCTTTTTAACTAAACCTAGCTTTAGTATAAAATAATTATTCATATTCAAAAGTGTTTAACAGCATCCACACTATGTATAAGCATTTACCATGCATTTACATTATCTGTGCATTCAGTCATTATTTCAGCCTTTGTTGTCTCCAATGTTGCCATAAAAATCCTTTCCGTATTCATAATCTTAATGAACAGAGAGGAACATCTTTGCCATACCTTGATTGCATAGCCTACTTTATTTACTTTTGCATTTTTGTCAATTCCAAATGGTAATTGTTTCACTCTATTTTATACTCTTTATTCAGTTCATAGACTTACTATAAGGTATATGTTGTGTCAATTGAAATCAGACATGTATTGCTAGTCTCACATGGTTACTGCTTCAACATATTCTGCAGATTTAATCAGACTAAATAACATGGCATTTCTTAACGTCTTTCATCTAAGCCTGTACATTGGTTTCATTCCTGAAACTTGGGAATCAACCACTGTAATACCATTACACATGGGTGGTACAACCACAGACCCTGGTAACTCTAGATCCATTAGACTCAATAAAAGCTACTGAGTGCCTTATCTCAGACTTCTTTAATCTGGACAATGAAAATCTCTTAACCGTGGACCCTCATAAATTTGGTTTTATCAAAGGAAGTTTCTGCCTCTTTAACCTCATTAATTTCTTCAAAAAGTAACTCAAGCAGTGGATAATGGTTATGCAGTGCTTACAGCATATCTAGACCTGTCCAATGCCTTTGGCACTATTCCTCAAGGAAGGCATTATTGACAGGCTTGTAAATATGAATATAAATCATTATAACTGATTGTGTGACAGAATCTATGTAGTTAGAATAGCAGGTGCCACTTCTGAAAGCAAAAAAGTTGCTAATGGTGTTCTACAGGACTCAGTTTGGGGCCCATTCTGATTTGGCATATATTCTTCAGACTTTTAGGCCAGCACTCCTGCCATTTGGACTTCATTACCTCTAGGTACCAAGTCTATGCCTGGTCTAACCCAGTTCAAAGCCTCTTTAAAAGATCATCACAAAACAACATGGCCCTGCTCCTGCATAAAGCCTGCCTAATGCTCAGGCCTTCCTCTTCTTCCACACTAGCTTCATCATCCTCTTCTGTCACATTTCAACCCCTCACAGACTGCAAGACCCTAAGGCTCTTCTAACTCCTTCTCTGTTTCAATACCAGATCCTTAAGCTACCATTCAGGCTGTATTGCTTATATTCTTTTTAACTCTCTCACTATCTTTCTGCATCACTAACTTTTTAGTTAATATTTTCCTAACAAACTAACATTCTATTTAATTTTTTATTTATTTTTGTCATGTACTATAACAGCCAATGTCACACACTGCACTACCTACATACTATTTTTTTTGACACTGCATCATCTATAGTGAGAGTGACTATTATTGTCTATAATGTTTATAAAGAAAAAAATTATAAATTTCAACAATTGGCTAAGTTTCTGGTGTCATTCAAAGGGGATTCAGTGTCTGTCTGCCTGAGATGACATGCTCGACAAGCCACGCTGCTTCGCTAGAGACAGCTTGCACCTGTCACCCTTAGGCTTTCAAATACTGGACAAGGCTCTTGCCACCCCCATAGTGCCTTTTTTAGGCAAGGCTCAAAAGACAAACCCACCGCCATAAACAGCACAAGTAACAAAAAACTGAGGGTAATGCTACTCAATGCCAGAAGTCTAAACCTCAAAATGCACGCACTCGAGGCACTCCTTAGTATAGAGAAAATCGATATATGTGCAATAACAAAAACCTGGGTTAAGGCTCCAGGGAGCACACCAACACTACCAGACTACAACTCATACCATACATTTCGGCCACAGAACCCGGACTGAAATACAAAAGGCGGGGGCATATCCATATTCATCTAGGATACCCACACCTCCAGGTTATTGACACAGCACGATGCTTCAGAGATCATCCACGTGCAACTAACAATGGGAAAACTGCAATTCAAATTGTAGCTTGCTACAGATCACCCACCATGTCCCAGGACCCCCATTCTGCATTTCTAGAAACACTGGGAAACATAAAGGTCCTACCAAACACCCTAATATTGGGCAATTTCAATTACCCAAACATTAACTGGGAGAAATACTCAAGTACTAACTCCCTTGCCCAACATTTCCTAGAATTTATAAACTCAAACACCCTGGATCAACTGGTTAACACTCCCACCAGAGGTGACAACATATTGGACCTGGTCATCACCAACATGGGCAACCAGTGTTCCACACCGGAGGTCAATCCCTCGCTGGTTAGATCTGACCATAAACAAATCACTTTGGATATCCACATCCCCCCACCCCCGGACAAGGAAACCACTGTGAAAAACTTTTCAAAAGCAAACTTCACGTTACTTAAGACAGAGGTGGAAAGTTTCAAAGCCCCCATGCTAAAGGATAATGCTGTCCAAGCTGCAAAATCTTTTACTAATGCATTCTACGGGCACCTACAAGAATGCATGGATTGTGCTATCCCAAGCAAAACCAAGACTCACTCCTCTCCTCCAAGAAAAGGAAACCAGTCTGGTGGACCCCTGCCATAACAAGCTATACAATAGAATGAGGAAACTAGTACAGAAAAGAGAAAAATCCCAAGAAGGGAAGATATCACTGATCAGTATCAGCAAGAAACTACGATCCCTCATAAAATCATCCAAGGTGAGCTTTGAAAGAAAAATTGCCAAGGACTGCAAAGATAACCACAAGGCATTCTTTAGCTATGTCAAGAATCTAAGTGGCAATGCTCAGATCTGCTCGGAGTTAGTGCAGAATGGCACAAAATACATTGAACAGACCAATATCGCCAACATCCTGGCAGACAGGTTCAGTGCAAACTTCACCCTCTCTCTCACCCCCAAAAGGGCCCATAACCATACCAGAAGAATGTAGAGCCCCTGAAATCACAGACACTCAGGTTAAAACAGCCCTCTCCAATGCCAAAAACACAGCATCAATGAGACCAGACAGTGTCCCAGGCTGCGTCCTACACAAGCTCAAAGATGAACTAACCCTCCACCTAAACACACTGTTCAAACTCAGCATCTCCACAGGCTATGTACCCATAGAGTGACACACAGCAACGGTTATTCTGCTCCACATAGGTGGAGCCACAACAGACCCCAGAAACTATCACCCTATAAGCCTGACTAGCTTGGTCTGCAAGGCTATGGAGTGCATCATCATGGAACTCATTAACAAAGACAATGGGAACCTCCAAACACAGGATCCTACTCAGTTCAGCTTTGTTAAGGGCAGATCATGCCTCATGAATCTGGTGGACTTCTTTGAGACAGTTACCAAGCCTATAGATGAGGGAAAGGTGGCACACACAGCCTACCTAGACCAAGCAAAGACCTTCAACACCATTCCCCATTCTGGTATTATAGACAATCTCACCAGCCTGAACATAAACCCCTATGTCACAAGATGGGTTGCCCACTAGCTCACGGACAGAACCCTCATGTTGAGAGTTGCAGGAGCTAGGTCCGACTCTAAAACGGTTACAAGTGGCATTCCCCAGGGCTCAGTCCTAGGACCCCTCCTGTTCAGCATATACTTCTCAGGGGTACAGGCAAGCACAGGAGGACTATGGCTTACCAAGTTCACAGACGACTGCAAACTAGGGGCTATAGTTGACTCTCTGGCTGACACAGACATCCAACAAAAGGGTCTCACTGAGACGGATACCTGGTGTCATAATCATGGCCTCAAGCTAAATGCCAAAGAGTGCATAGTCATCCCCTTTGGAAAAAAACAAAGTACCAACAAACTACCACATAGGTGGTAGTCCCCTAAATACGGAAGATGTAATAAGGGATCTGGGGACCAAAGTAGATAGTAATCTCTCCTTTGATAATCACATTGCCAAAGTGGTTAGAAAATCCTTCTATGTGGCCCACCTAATCACAAAAGACTTTGTATCCAGATCAAAAGAGGTCATTGTGCCCCTCTACTCATCACTCATCAGACCCATCATAGAGTACAATGCCCCATTTGGGATGTACCTTACAAGACACCTGCAACAGCTGGAAAGACCACAGAAATACCTCACCAAGAGGATCACTGGCCTCAAATAGATGTCCTATGCAGCTCGACTGAAGAAACTCCAGCTGTACTCGGTTGCATATCGCCTACTCAGAGGTTATCTCTGCCTGACATACAAGGCCATGTCCAACCCAGAATTGATGGACATGCTCCACCTAAAGAAAACCATATCCTCTCAAGCCACATGCTCTAGGGATCTAAACCTCACCACAACAATAAATAGGACGTGCTGGAGTGATAGATTCCTGTCCCAGAGACTTCCCATGCTTTGGAACTAGATTTCAGTCTACATTAGGCAGAGCTCCTCACTAACACTCTTCAAGAGAATCCTTGAGGAGTGGATGGGAAACAGAAAGTTTACCCCGGGGATCACTTCAGTGGCTCTGCTGGACAGAGGCACAGGGAACTAATCTAAGGTGGCGGCAAAGGCCAACACATTCTGGCTAGGCTTATAAATGCCTTCAGGCAGATAGACTAGTACCTACCTATGAACCTATGAAGCTATGAAGTAAATCACACGTGCTGTACTACAATCTGCATAGAATCTGGGACTAAAGATATATTTCATCCGTGGATGTTTAAACACTTGTTCCTGTGAAATATATGTACAGGCTCTGCAATGCCTGCAACTGTATGTACCAAGTCTGGCAGATAGCAAGTTACTTGACCTAGCAGAGAACTACAAATAGTTCATGTGGGTTACCGGGGGGGGGGGTGATTTCACTAACTATACTGAAACAGTAGAACTTAAATGGATCTTGAGGCTACTGGCTGATAAACATCCTGGTATTAATACTTGTGTCTCTTTAAAACATGTACTGAAAGGGAGGAAATTGGTTTAATGAAGTGATGAATTAACATAACTGATTGAACATCTAACTGTTTTTAAACTGAATTGTAACTTTGTGTTTTGATGATCTGAAGAAGTGTTGGTTTTACAACGTGAAAGTGCTTATCTTGTCCATTTTTACAAATAAATACTTTTACTGTGTGAAGCTGTGGTGTTCCTGCCAATTTGTATGCTTTGGATTTTCGGTGTTTATCTGGCAGTTACCTTTATCAGTGGCTGGGACTTGGTTCTTGTATTTAACATGGCTTAGACCATGATAACAACTAGTGCAAGGATAATGGTCTCAAATTAAATTAAAACAATGTAACATAGTTCATTTTGGTAAACAAAACAGTTTCACTCACAGTATAGGAGATGCACCCCTCCAGTCAGACATTGTTGTAAGGGATTTGAGTACTCTTGGTGATAATTCCTTATCATTTTACCTTCATGTTTCCACAGTAGTATAGAAATCCTTTTATGTAGCCCATCTAATTTCCAAAGGCATCTCAACTAGATCCAAATAAGTCTTAATTCCCCTTTACTCATATCTTATCAGAACCATTATTGAATAGATGCACTTTTTGGCATGTATTTATCTAAAATTGTCATGCAACTTGACAAACCTCAGATAATCATAACGAGAAAAGATCAGTGGCCTCAAAAATCTTTATCAGGAAAGACTGGCAGCCCTTTTTCTGTACTCAGTCTCCTACAAAGTTCTTTGAGATCTATGTCAGCCTTTCATCCCATGAAAGATCCAGCCCTGTCTGATCTCCTGTTCCTTCACAGAACTAATGGTACATCAAATACTCAGTTAAAGGAACTAAATCTTCATCAGCAGATAAATAAGACACAGTGAAATAAATTCATATCCCACTGTATCCCTCACCTTTTGAACAAATTTCTACTAAATGTCAAGCAGAGTAGCACCTTTGCCACCTTCAATGTAATCCAAAATAAATGGATGGGCAGCCTCAAATTCTATCGGGGTCTATTTTGTCTTGCCCCCTTTGAGGCTACAGGAAAATGTTAAAACATTTTTTTTATTAGTTTTCAAATGGTCTGCAAACTGATTGTCTATTACTTACCTATGAACCAATGAACTATTGTCTTCAAAACATAATAACTACAACGGTGATTAAGTAACAAAAAAGAAAAACAATATCCAATTTTTTCTAAATTTTATTCTATAAATCACGTTCCATTGCTCAGTCTAAGTAATTACTTAGTCATATGATTAATACTTTGCCATACTGCAATTCAAAATTATCAGTGAGAATTAATAAAGCATATAGCTAATTCTTCACCATACTAAAATTAAAACTTATTAATAATTTTCCATATAGTGAATGTTTTATTGTGTAATGCTTTTACATTATTTTGAACTTCAGACTGAATAATAACATTGTCATATGTTTAACAATTTACTATATTAAATAATTTCAAACAGCATCAAAGCAGATCATAGTTAAGTCACGTTACTAAAAACCCACTTAGTCATGTGTGTGATGCTTTACCGTTGCCCAGTACATGCTTATAATTGTTTTTATCATTAAAAGTTTTCCACACTGTGTAGTATTCAAATATTTGCAATAAAAGTAATATTTTTTACTCCTATAAATGCACACTGTGAAGAAAATTGTTTTTTATTATGTTAATATGTAACTGCATATGAAAAAGAAAACTATAATCATATTTTAAAATTAATACTTTTGTTGTATTTTGTAATGCTTAAGCAACTTCATAAGTATTATAAATATGTTGTCCTGTGCTGATAAACGTACATGTTCATACAGCTAATGCTTCACTGCATCTAGTACAAATCTTTCACTAGATTTTCTATGTGGTTAATATTCTGTTATAGCTTAAACATAAAACAGTTACAAAAATGTCATATTTATTCAGTTATATAATTACAAGGACATGTTTTATCATATTCATTTTCAAACCAAATTTTAAAATTTCCCATGTGTTTAGTATTTCATCCATGTTTTCCAACATGTAAATATATTTTTTAAAATGTCATCAGTATTCAATCATATGATTACACTTTATCTAAATCCAATTCAGTTCTCATAATGATACGTAAGTACGTTTAATGCTTCACCACGTGCTATATTTCCTATATGAATGCAATGAACTGTTTCTCAAAATCGGTTTGGCATATTTCCTCGCTCAAGCAAATTAGTATTTATACTGTTCTGTCTATAATCTAAAGAGCAGACACTCATATAAAAGTTAACCCTTTCACTATTGTATTTTGCAAAACAACTTAAACATGCTATAAACATTTAATAGGTCGACTGATAAATAATTTGATGACAGGGTATATGACCCTGACCCTAGCAGCAAACCCTTGAGAGGCCTATGAATTTAGGCTTCGGCCTTGATAATTTCACACTGAACACTGAAAGAAATCTTTACTTTATAATTCAAATATTTGAGTGGCATCATCACATCATTCAAGTCATCTTGCTCCAGAGATCTCACATGGAGGTGATTATCTTCTCTGCACCAAATCTATGTCTTCACACTTATGCTCCTTTTCTCCATCTGCATCTCTATCTCTCAGTCTAACCATCTCTGCCTTGCTTCCCCTTGCTAGGCTTGAATGTTTGCTAGTCTCAGTGGCCATTCCTTTATCTTTACTATCACTTTATCAAGACATTCAAACTTCAGAACACCAACAGTTCAAAATGCTTTTAGAGAGTGGGAAATACAAATGTATATTTCTGTCTTCCTTAACATTCTTTATTTGCTTCTACAAATTTCAGACAATGCTGCAAATGCAAATGCACCTTGCAGTAATCATGTCCGACAAGTGCCAGTTTCCAAACCAATTATAATATTCAATCTACCTTTCACAATTGCCAGAAAACATGCCACTTTTCATAACATAAAAATAACTTAGTAAGTATAGGTCTAAGTAACCCAGACTTAATATCTGACTCCCATATAGGCAATCATTTCATGTTTACATGTGTACAGTCCCCAGTAAATCTTCTGCAAAACTCTTCAAGTCAGCCATGATGGTTTTCATTTAGATCATCAAGCTCAGTCCCACATCATCTTCCAGAATGCCACGTAATCTCAAATTCTGGCTGTTGTCCTTGTCTTCCATTCCTACATATTGTTCTTCCTGGTCAGTTTGTTTTTCCATCTCTGCTGCCTTTTCCCAAGCCTCAGATATTTGGCATTTATCATGACTATATGCTGGTCATGCAAAACTCTACATCCTCTATTCCAACACTCCCAAATACGTTAATTTTTTTGTAAACAGAACTGCTTAGTTCCAGAGTTAATTTCTTATCACCTGCAAGTTGCTATGCACTTCCAACACATTTAATCACAGCAACTTTCTTGGGGTCCTAGTTGATCACAAATTAGCATGACAACCCTGCTCCAACTGATGACCTGTTTCATAGGTGTATTGCTCACGTTCCGCTACATGATCCATTTCTTCCACCATCATTCAGTAAATTGTACCTTCAATCTTTTTGCAGTGAAATGTGTATCAAACTGACATTATTTTAGTAACTTAGAGATTTAATTAGTGGAATTATGAAGTGACACAAGCAGACAATGACTTCACCAAGTACCCTGAGACTTCCCATTTACAATATGTTTCTGGTGTCAGGCCCTGAGACGTCCCATTTACAATATGTTTCTGGTGTCAGGCCCTGAGACGTCCCATTTACAATATGTTTCTGGTGTCAGGCCCTGAGACTTCCCATTTACAATATGTTTCTGGTGTCAGGCCCTGAGACTTCCCATTTACAATATGTTTCTGGTGTCAGGCCCTGAGACTTCCCATTTACAATATGTTTCTGGTGTCAGGCCCTGAGACTTCCCATTTACAATATGTTTCTGGTGTCAGGCCCTGAGACTTCCCATTTACAATATGTTTCTGGTGTCAGGCCCTGAGACTTCCATTTACAATATGTTTCTGGTGTCAGGCCCTGAGACTTCCCATTTACAATATGTTTCTGGTGTCAGGCCCTGAGACTTCCCATTTACAATATGTTTCTGGTGTCAGGCCCTGAGACTTCCCATTTACAATATGTTTCTGGTGTCAGGCCCTGAGACTTCCCATTTACAATATGTTTCTGGTGTCAGGCCCTGAGACTTCCCATTTACAATATGTTTCTGGTGTCAGGCCCTGAGACTTCCCATTTACAATATGTTTCTGGTGTCAGGCCCTGAGACTTCCCATTTACAATATGTTTCTGGTGTCAGGCCCTGAGACTTCCCATTTACAATATGTTTCTGGTGTCAGGCCCTGAGACTTCCCATTTACAATATGTTTCTGGTGTCAGGCCCTGAGACTTCCCATTTACAATATGTTTCTGGTGTCAGGCCCTGAGACTTCCCATTTACAATATGTTTCTGGTGTCAGGCCCTGAGACTTCCCATTTACAATATGTTTCTGGTGTCAGGCCCTGAGACTTCCCATTTACAATATGTTTCTGGTGTCAGGCCCTGAGACTTCCCATTTACAATATGTTTCTGGTGTCAGGCCCTGAGACTTCCCATTTACAATATGTTTCTGGTGTCAGGCCCTGAGACTTCCCATTTACAATATGTTTCTGGTGTCAGGCCCTGAGACTTCCCATTTACAATATGTTTCTGGTGTCAGGCCCTGAGACTTCCCATTTACAATATGTTTCTGGTGTCAGGCCCTGAGACTTCCCATTTACAATATGTTTCTGGTGTCAGGCCCTGAGACTTCCCATTTACAATATGTTTCTGGTGTCAGGCCCTGAGACTTCCCATTTACAATATGTTTCTGGTGTCAGGCCCTGAGACTTCCCATTTACAATATGTTTCTGGTGTCAGGCCCTGAGACTTCCCATTTACAATATGTTTCTGGTGTCAGGCCCTGAGACTTCCCATTTACAATATGTTTCTGGTGTCAGGCCCTGAGACTTCCCATTTACAATATGTTTCTGGTGTCAGGCCCTGAGACTTCCCATTTACAATATGTTTCTGGTGTCAGGCCCTGAGACTTCCCATTTACAATATGTTTCTGGTGTCAGGCCCTGAGACTTCCCATTTACAATATGTTTCTGGTGTCAGGCCCTGAGACTTCCCATTTACAATATGTTTCTGGTGTCAGGCCCTGAGACTTCCCATTTACAATATGTTTCTGGTGTCAGGCCCTGAGACTTCCCATTTACAATATGTTTCTGGTGTCAGGCCCTGAGACTTCCCATTTACAATATGTTTCTGGTGTCAGGCCCTGAGACTTCCCATTTACAATATGTTTCTGGTGTCAGGCCCTGAGACTTCCCATTTACAATATGTTTCTGGTGTCAGGCCCTGAGACTTCCCATTTACAATATGTTTCTGGTGTCAGGCCCTGAGACTTCCCATTTACAATATGTTTCTGGTGTCAGGCCCTGAGACTTCCCATTTACAATATGTTTCTGGTGTCAGGCCCTGAGACTTCCCATTTACAATATGTTTCTGGTGTCAGGCCCTGAGACTTCCCATTTACAATATGTTTCTGGTGTCAGGCCCTGAGACTTCCCATTTACAATATGTTTCTGGTGTCAGGCCCTGAGACTTCCCATTTACAATATGTTTCTGGTGTCAGGCCCTGAGACTTCCCATTTACAATATGTTTCTGGTGTCAGGCCCTGAGACTTCCCATTTACAATATGTTTCTGGTGTCAGGCCCTGAGACTTCCCATTTACAATATGTTTCTGGTGTCAGGCCCTGAGACTTCCCATTTACAATATGTTTCTGGTGTCAGGCCCTGAGACTTCCCATTTACAATATGTTTCTGGTGTCAGGCCCTGAGACTTCCCATTTACAATATGTTTCTGGTGTCAGGCCCTGAGACTTCCCATTTACAATATGTTTCTGGTGTCAGGCCCTGAGACTTCCCATTTACAATATGTTTCTGGTGTCAGGCCCTGAGACTTCCCATTTACAATATGTTTCTGGTGTCAGGCCCTGAGACTTCCCATTTACAATATGTTTCTGGTGTCAGGCCCTGAGACTTCCCATTTACAATATGTTTCTGGTGTCAGGCCCTGAGACTTCCCATTTACAATATGTTTCTGGTGTCAGGCCCTGAGACTTCCCATTTACAATATGTTTCTGGTGTCAGGCCCTGAGACTTCCCATTTACAATATGTTTCTGGTGTCAGGCCCTGAGACTTCCCATTTACAATATGTTTCTGGTGTCAGGCCCTGAGACTTCCCATTTACAATATGTTTCTGGTGTCAGGCCCTGAGACTTCCCATTTACAATATGTTTCTGGTGTCAGGCCCTGAGACTTCCCATTTACAATATGTTTCTGGTGTCAGGCCCTGAGACTTCCCATTTACAATATGTTTCTGGTGTCAGGCCCTGAGACTTCCCATTTACAATATGTTTCTGGTGTCAGGCCCTGAGACTTCCCATTTACAATATGTTTCTGGTGTCAGGCCCTGAGACTTCCCATTTACAATATGTTTCTGGTGTCAGGCCCTGAGACTTCCCATTTACAATATGTTTCTGGTGTCAGGCCCTGAGACTTCCCATTTACAATATGTTTCTGGTGTCAGGCCCTGAGACTTCCCATTTACAATATGTTTCTGGTGTCAGGCCCTGAGACTTCCCATTTACAATATGTTTCTGGTGTCAGGCCCTGAGACTTCCCATTTACAATATGTTTCTGGTGTCAGGCCCTGAGACTTCCCATTTACAATATGTTTCTGGTGTCAGGCCCTGAGACTTCCCATTTACAATATGTTTCTGGTGTCAGGCCCTGAGACTTCCCATTTACAATATGTTTCTGGTGTCAGGCCCTGAGACTTCCCATTTACAATATGTTTCTGGTGTCAGGCCCTGAGACTTCCCATTTACAATATGTTTCTGGTGTCAGGCCCTGAGACTTCCCATTTACAATATGTTTCTGGTGTCAGGCATGGATTAAACATGGCAAACTAAAAAACAAATGGTGCAAAGAAGTGGGGAGAAGGTTAGGTCCAATACTTATAAGATGTAAGAGATGAAACAAAAGGACTTATCTTTTAGAACAACTGCTATTAGCAATATGAACAAGCAAAGTAAGTGAATTTCAGTAGGGAGAGGGTAGCAGAGATGTTTTAAAGGAGAGATAAAAAGTAGCTTACCATCAATTTTGAGGAAATTTAAGCATGAAAAATTTAATAATTTTGAGGGAGAGTGATTAAAAGTTCGGAAAAGTAAGTAATTATAAACATCTGTAAATTTTACATAGTCAGACACACTGATGTCCCACTCACCAGCCTGAATAAGGAGAGGGTCACAGTAAGCTGCCTATCGGGCGCTAGAATCCACCACATAACACAAGCACTCGGGTCACTCCACGGCAAGTACAAATATGACACAGTCATTGTCCATGCTGGTGTGAACGACCTGAGACGTACCTCCCTGGACTACATGAAAAGAGACATAGAGGAGCTCTCTGAGCATGTAGCCCAGGCAGGTATGACCCTGACCCTGAGCAGTATCCTTCCTTCACCAAGAATGATGCCACAACATAGAGACAAGATGATCAGCTTTAACAATTGGCTTAATTTCTGGTGTCATTCATAGGGGATCCAGCGTCTGTCTGCCTGGGATGACATGCTTGACAAGCCACGCTGCTTCGCAAGGGACGGCTTGCACCTGTCACCCCTGGGATTCCGGATATTGGCTAAGGCTCTTGCCACCCCATAGTGCCTTTTTAGGCAAGGCTCAAATTCTAAACCTACCACCCTAGAAAACAAAAATGGGAAGAAACTAAGGGTAATGCTGCTCAATGCCAGAAGTCTAAATCTCAAAATGCACGCACTCGAGGCCCTTCTCAGTATGGAGAACATCGATGTCTGTGCTGTAACTGAAACCTGGTTCAAGGCTCCTGAGAGCACCCCGGCACTATCAGGTTTTACCTCATATCATGCCCGCCCCAAAACCTGGACCACACCACAAAAGGAGGGGTGTATCCATATTCATCAAGGATACCCACACCTCCAGGTTGGTGGCAACGCATAAGCATCGGAAACCATCCAGGTGCAATTAACCATAGGCAAAACTGCTCTACAATTTGTAGCATGCTACAGGCCACCCTCTCAAACTCAGGAACCCCACACAGCCTTCCTGAAGACACTGGAGGGTATAAATGTATCTCCAAACACCATTATATTGGGTGACTTCAACTACCCGAATATAGACTGGGAACATTACTCAAGCCCCAACTTTTTAGCCCAAAGGTTCCTGGAGTTCATAAATTCAAATGCCATAGAACAACTAGTCACCGTTCCCACAAGAGGAGAAAATATACTAGATCTCATCATCACAAACATGGGGACAAAATGCTCCACACGAAGTATATCCCTCATTGGTGAGATCAGATCATAAACTAATCTCACTGGAAATCCACATCCCGCCCCCACCCCAAACAAAAAAGACCACAGTGAAGAACTTCTCTAAAGCAAACTTCACACTACTCAAGACTGGTGTGGTATCCTTCAAGGCCCCGAGCCAGTGGAAACCACAACCCAAGCTGCAGAAGCCCTTACAAATGCCTTCTACTGAACACCTCCAGGACTGCATGGATCAGGCAATCCCTAATAAAACCAAGACTCTTTCCACCAAGGGCAAACGTCCAGTCTGGTGGACCCCAGCCATAAACAAACTTTACAATAAGAGGAGAAAGCTGTTACATGATAGAGCAAAATCCATAAAAAAGAAGACACCCTTGATCATTATTAGTAGAAAAATACGAGCACTCATAAAATCATCCAAGGCCAACTTTGAGAGAAAAATTGCCATAGATTCAAAAGACAATCATAAGGCCTTCTTCAGCTATGTTAGAAACCTGGGTGGAATCTCCCAGATATGCTCAGAATTAGTCCAAAATGATACAAAAATCACTGAACCCACAGACATTGCCAACATACTGGCAGACAGGTTCAGTGCAAACTTCACCCCTCGCCCCAAAAGGAGAGATAACTATCCCAGTGGAGTGTAGCCTCCCAGACATCTCAAATGCGCAGGTAAAAGCTGCTCTCTCTAAAGCTAAAAACACAGCATCAATGGGACCGGATGGTGTCCCCAGCTGTGTGCTACACAAACTCAATGAGGAACTAAACCCGCACATAAGGCAGCTGTTTAATCTTAGCCTTACCACAGGATACGTGCCAAGGAGTGGCGTACGGCAACTGTGGTCCCACTCCACAAAGGCGGTGCCTCTATGGACCCTGGTAATTACCGCCCCATAAGCTTAACAAGCCTGGTCTGCAAAGCTATGGAGAGAATCATAATGGAACTCATAAACAAAGACATAGGGGACTTGCAGACATTGGACCCGACCCAGTTTGGCTTTGTCAAGGGCAGATCATGCCTTTTGAACTTGGTCGACTTCTTCGAAACAGTCACCAAGGCCATTGATGAGGGAAAGGCAGTCCATACAGCCTACCTTGACCTTGCAAAAGCTTTTGACACAATACCCCACTCAGGTATTATAGAGAAACTTACCAGCTTAAATGTAAACCCATATGTCACAAGATGGGTTGCAAACTGGCTAAAGGACAGAACCCACAGGGTTAGAGTTGCTGGCACCATGTCAGACTCCAAGCCGGTCACAAGTGGTGTCCCACAGGGCTCAGTCTTTAGCCCCCTGTTGTTCGGCATCTACTTCTCAGACGTACAGGCAAACATAGGAGGACTATGGCTGACAAAGTTTGCAGATGACTGCAAACTGGGCGCCATAGTGGAAAGTACATCGGACACAGATATCCTTCAGAGAGGTCTCACGGAAACTGATAGCTGGTGCCAGAGCCATGGCCTGAAGTTAAATGCCAAAAAATGTATAGTCATACCCTTCGGGAAAAACAAGGTAACCCCAAGCTACCATATAGGTGGCAATCCACTAAGCACAGAAGAGGTTATCAGGGACCTGGGGACCCAGGTTGACAGTGGCCTTTCTTTTGACACTCACATTGCTAAAGAGGTTAGAAAAACCTTCTACATTGCCCACCTGATCATGAAGGGATTCACATCCAGATCAAGTGAGGTCATTGTTCCCCTGTACTCTTCACTTATCAGACCAATGATCGAGTACAATGCCCCATTCCGGATGTATCTCACCCGACACCTGCAGCAATTGGAGAGACCCCAAAAGTTCCTCACCAAAAGGATAAAGGGATTCCAAAATCTGTCATATGCTGCCAGACTGAAGAAACTCCAGCTCTATTCAGTTGCATACCGTCTGCTCAGAGGTGACCTGTGCCTGACATACAAGGCCATGTCCAACCCGGAATTAATGGACATGCTCCACCTCAAAAAATCCAAATCTACCAGATCCACTAGAGCAAGCGACTTAAACCTTAGCACGGATATAAATAAGACATGCTGGGGGGATAGATAGATTTGTCACTCAGAGACTCCCTATGCTGTGGAATAAAATCCCGGTCCATGTGAGGCAGAGCACCTCACTGGGTCTGTTCAAGAGAAATCTTGACTGGTGGATGGGAGATCATAGGTTTACCCCGGGAATCATCTCTGTGTCACTGCTGGACAGAGGCACAACAAACTAATGGGCACAATATTTTTTAACATAAGGGGTGGCGTAAGCCACAAAACTTTGGGCTAGGCTTATAAATGCCTTAGGGCAGATAGCCTAGTATAAACCTATGACAGGCCCTGAGACTTCCCATTTACAATATGTTTCTGGTGTCAGGCCCTGAGACTTCCCATTTACAATATGTTTCTGGTGTCAGGCCTGAGACTTCCCATTTACAATATGTTTCTGGTGTCAGGCCCTGAGACTTCCCATTTACAATATGTTTCTGGTGTCAGGCCCTGAGACTTCCCATTTACAATATGTTTCTGGTGTCAGGCCCTGAGACTTCCCATTTACAATATGTTTCTGGTGTCAGGCTGAGACTTCTCCATTTACAATATGTTTCTGGTGTCAGGCCCAGAGACTTCCCATTTACAATATGTTTCTGGTGTCAGGCCCTGAGACTTCCCATTTACAATATGTTTCTGGTGTCAGGCCCTGAGACTTCCCATTTACAATATGTTTCTGGTGTCAGGCCCTGAGACTTCCGATTTACAATATGTTTCTGGTGTCAGGCCCTGAGACTTCCCATTTACAATATGTTTCTGGTGTCAGGCCCTGAGACTTCCCATTTACAATATGTTTCTGGTGTCAGGCCCTGAGACTTCCCATTTACAATATGTTTCTGTGTCAGGCCTGAGACTTCCCATTTACAATATGTTTCTGGTGTCAGGCCCTGAGACTTCCCATTTACAATATAAAGTTTCTGGTGTCAGGCCTGAGACTTCCCATTTACAATATGTTTCAATGGTGTCAGGCCCCCGAGACGCCCCATTTACAATATGTTTCTGTGTCAGGCCCCGAGACGCCCCATTTACAATATGTTTCTGGTGTCAGGCCCTGAGACGCCCCATTACTTGGTTATGGTGTCAGGCCCTGAGACTTCCCATTTACAATATGTTTCTGGTGTCAGGCCCTGAGACTTCCCATTTACAATATGTTTCTGGTGTCAGGCCCTGAGACGTCCCATTTACAATATGTTTCTGGTGTCAGGCCCTGAGACTTCCCATTTACAATATGTTTCTGGTGTCAGGCCCTGAGACTTCCCATTTACAATATGTTTCTGGTGTCAGGCCCTGAGACTTCCCATTTACAATATGTTTCTGGTGTCAGGCCCTGAGACTTCCCATTTACAATATGTTTCTGGTGTCAGGCCCTGAGACTTCCCATTTACAATATGTTTCTGGTGTCAGGCCCTGAGACTTCCCATTTACAATATGTTTCTGGTGTCAGGCCCTGAGACTTCCCATTTACAATATGTTTCTGGTGTCAGGCCCTGAGACTTCCCATTTACAATATGTTTCTGGTGTCAGGCCCTGAGACTTCCCATTTACAATATGTTTCTGGTGTCAGGCCCTGAGACTTCCCCTTTAACAATATGTTTCTGGTGTCAGGCCCTGAGACTTCCCATTTACAATATGTTTCTGGTGTCAGGCCCTGAGACTTCCCATTTACAATATGTTTCTGGTGTCAGGCCCTGAGACTTCCCATTTACAATATGTTTCTGGTGTCAGGCCCTGAGACTTCCCATTTACAATATGTTTCTGGTGTCAGGCCCTGAGACTTCCCATTTACAATATGTTTCTGGTGTCAGGCCCTGAGACGTCCCATTTACAATATGTTTCTGGTGTCAGGCCCTGAGACGTCCCATTTACAATATGTTTCTGGTGTCAGGCCCTGAGACGTCCCATTTACAATATGTTTCTGGTGTCAGGCCCTGAGACGTCCCATTTACAATATGTTTCTGGTGTCAGGCCCTGAGACTTCCCATTTACAATATGTTTCTGGTGTCAGGCCCTGAGACTTCCCATTTACAATATGTTTCTGGTGTCAGGCCCTGAGACTTCCCATTTACAATATGTTTCTGGTGTCAGGCCCTGAGACTTCCCATTTACAATATGTTTCTGGTGTCAGGCCCTGAGACTTCCCATTTACAATATGTTTCTGGTGTCAGGCCCTGAGACTTCCCATTTACAATATGTTTCTGGTGTCAGGCCCTGAGACTTCCCATTTACAATATGTTTCTGGTGTCAGGCCCTGAGACTTCCCATTTACAATATGTTTCTGGTGTCAGGCCCTGAGACTTCCCATTTACAATATGTTTCTGGTGTCAGGCCCTGAGACTTCCCATTTACAATATGTTTCTGGTGTCAGGCCCTGAGACTTCCCATTTACAATATGTTTCTGGTGTCAGGCCCTGAGACTTCCCATTTACAATATGTTTCTGGTGTCAGGCCCTGAGACTTCCCATTTACAATATGTTTCTGGTGTCAGGCCCTGAGACTTCCCATTTACAATATGTTTCTGGTGTCAGGCCCTGAGACTTCCCATTTACAATATGTTTCTGGTGTCAGGCCCTGAGACTTCCCATTTACAATATGTTTCTGGTGTCAGGCCCTGAGACTTCCCATTTACAATATGTTTCTGGTGTCAGGCCCTGAGACTTCCCATTTACAATATGTTTCTGGTGTCAGGCCCTGAGACTTCCCATTTACAATATGTTTCTGGTGTCAGGCCCTGAGACTTCCCATTTACAATATGTTTCTGGTGTCAGGCCCTGAGACTTCCCATTTACAATATGTTTCTGGTGTCAGGCCCTGAGACTTCCCATTTACAATATGTTTCTGGTGTCAGGCCCTGAGACTTCCCATTTACAATATGTTTCTGGTGTCAGGCCCTGAGACTTCCCATTTACAATATGTTTCTGGTGTCAGGCCCTGAGACTTCCCATTTACAATATGTTTCTGGTGTCAGGCCCTGAGACTTCCCATTTACAATATGTTTCTGGTGTCAGGCCCTGAGACTTCCCATTTACAATATGTTTCTGGTGTCAGGCCCTGAGACTTCCCATTTACAATATGTTTCTGGTGTCAGGCCCTGAGACTTCCCATTTACAATATGTTTCTGGTGTCAGGCCCTGAGACTTCCCATTTACAATATGTTTCTGGTGTCAGGCCCTGAGACTTCCCATTTACAATATGTTTCTGGTGTCAGGCCCTGAGACTTCCCATTTACAATATGTTTCTGGTGTCAGGCCCTGAGACTTCCATTTACAATATGTTTCTGGTGTCAGGCCCTGAGACTTCCCATTTACAATATGTTTCTGGTGTCAGGCCCTGAGACTTCCCATTTACAATATGTTTCTGGTGTCAGGCCCTGAGACTTCCCATTTACAATATGTTTCTGGTGTCAGGCCCTGAGACTTCCCATTTACAATATGTTTCTGGTGTCAGGCCCTGAGACTTCCCATTTACAATATGTTTCTGGTGTCAGGCCCTGAGACTTCCCATTTACAATATGTTTCTGGTGTCAGGCCCTGAGACTTCCCATTTACAATATGTTTCTGGTGTCAGGCCCTGAGACTTCCCATTTACAATATGTTTCTGGTGTCAGGCCCTGAGACTTCCCATTTACAATATGTTTCTGGTGTCAGGCCCTGAGACTTCCCATTTACAATATGTTTCTGGTGTCAGGCCCTGAGACTTCCCATTTACAATATGTTTCTGGTGTCAGGCCCTGAGACTTCCCATTTACAATATGTTTCTGGTGTCAGGCCCTGAGACTTCCCATTTACAATATGTTTCTGGTGTCAGGCCCTGAGACTTCCCATTTACAATATGTTTCTGGTGTCAGGCCCTGAGACTTCCCATTTACAATATGTTTCTGGTGTCAGGCCCTGAGACTTCCCATTTACAATATGTTTCTGGTGTCAGGCCCTGAGACTTCCCATTTACAATATGTTTCTGGTGTCAGGCCCTGAGACTCCCATTTACAATATGTTTCTGGTGTCAGGCCCTGAGACTTCCATTTACAATATGTTTCTGGTGTCAGGCCCTGAGACTTCCCATTTACAATATGTTTCTGGTGTCAGGCCCTGAGACTTCCCATTTACAATATGTTTCTGGTGTCAGGCCCTGAGACTTCCCATTTACAATATGTTTCTGGTGTCAGGCCCTGAGACTTCCCATTTACAATATGTTTCTGGTGTCAGGCCCTGAGACTTCCCATTTACAATATGTTTCTGGTGTCAGGCCCTGAGACTTCCCATTTACAATATGTTTCTGGTGTCAGGCCCTGAGACTTCCCATTTACAATATGTTTCTGGTGTCAGGCCCTGAGACTTCCCCATTTACAATATGTTTCTGGTGTCAGGCCCTGAGACTTCCCATTTACAATATGTTTCTGGTGTCAGGCCCCTGAGACTTCCCATTTACAATATGTTTCTGGTGTCAGGCCCTGAGACTTCCAACAATTATGTTTTGGTGTCAGGCCTAGAGACTTCCATTTTACAATATGTTTTCTGTGTCATACAATATGTTCTGGTGTCAGGCCCTGAGACTTCCCATTTACAATATGTTTCTGGTGTCAGGCCCTGAGACTTCCCATTTACAATATGTTTCTGGTGTCAGGCCCTGAGACTTCCCATTTACAATATGTTTCTGGTGTCAGGCCCTGAGACTTCCCATTTACAATATGTTTCTGGTGTCAGGCCCTGAGACTTCCATTTACAATATGTTTCTGGTGTCAGGCCCTGAGACTTCCCATTTACAATATGTTTCTGGTGTCAGGCCCTGAGACTTCCCATTTACAATATGTTTCTGGTGTCAGGCCCTGAGACTTCCCATTTACAATATGTTTCTGGTGTCAGGCCCTGAGACTTCCCATTTACAATATGTTTCTGGTGTCAGGCATGGATTAAACATGGCAAACTAAAACACAAATGGTGCAAAGAAGTAGGGAGAAGGTTAGGTCCAATACTTATAAGATGTAAGAGATGAAACAAAAGGACTTATCTTTTAGAACAACTGCTATTAGCAATATGAACAAGCAAAGTAAGTGAATTTCAGTAGGGAGAGGGTAGCAGAGATGTTTTAAAGGAGAGATAAAAAGTAGCTTACCATCAATTTTGAGGAAATTTAAGCATGAAAAATTTAATAATTTTGAGGGAGAGTGATTAAAAGTTCGGAAAAGTGCATAAGCAATTATAAACATCTGTAAATTTAATATATATATATATATATATATATATATATATATATATATATATATATATATTCACTTCAAAATTTTGAAAGCTAAAAATACTGAATATATATACATCTGAGGAAAGGAGAAGATAGAAATGTTTGATTTATACGGAGGAAAGGAGATACAAGAGGTGAGAAGTGGGTGAGACGGGTAAGAGGCAGTGAATTAAAATAAGAGATTAAACAATCATGTAAGGTAACTGAAACAAGCAGGCTCCTCACAAATCCATACGCTAGAAATAGCAAAGTCCAGTATAGAAGAAAGCACATAAAGCAAGTAAACTAAAAACAAACTGGATGAATACATTTTTGTGACTTTTGATGTCAATAGCCTTTTCACGGTCATACCCAATGACCATGTTGTTCTATGGGTTATGGACTATTTACACAAATATACCTCTCTAAACAAGGATTTGATAGATCTGTTAGCACTGTTTTTGGAAACCGTCTTAGAAAACAATGTATTTATCTTTGACACAGATATATACATCCAGAAAGATGGCGTAGCTATGGGCACTAGCTGTGCCAATAGCTACGCCAACATTGTTATGGCCTACTGGGAGAAGGAAATACTTTTTGTTTCAGATATATTCAAAAAACATGTGAGTTTTTACAGGAGGTTTGTAGATGACCTCTTTTTAATATGGAGAGGTAATGAGGTAGAACTAACAGAATTTGAGGGGTATATTAACAATTCTGTGGAATTTTTGAAGTTCTCGTCCAACTACTCCAGAGTGTCCGTCGCATTTTTAGATGTGAACATAATGAGACTGAGTAATGGAATAGTAAACACTTCTATCCACAGGAAGAAATGTTACAGGAACACTCTTCTACACAGGGGCAGCATGCACCCTAGACACGTTTTTGAGAGTGTAGCTAGGAGTCAGTCCCTTAGGGCCTCGAGGTTAAACCCAATGGAGGTAGGTTTTAGATTTGAACTAACTAAACTGAGTCAGAGGTTACGAGATAGGGCCTATAAAAGAGATGAGATTGACAGAGCCATTAAATCTGCCGTTGAGCTCAGAGAGACTAGAGCATGCCCATATTTTTCTAGTTCCATGCTACAAGAGGAGCAGGATATGATTGTTGATATCCATGCTGGTGATGATAGGAAAGCACAGAGTATGAGTATGCCAGTGTATTTACATCTGACGTTAACAACATTAGGAGAATAATAAGAGAGCGATGGGATGTATTAGGAGCAGATGAAGAAATTATGAAATTAGTAGGTGATGAACCTAGGTTCATATATAAAAACAAGAAGAACCTGAAGAAAATGTTCCTTGGTAGGTCCACCATTGAGGAGGGTGAAGGTTGCAATACGACTTCTTGTGGTAGTTGCAACCAGTGTGGTCACATCAATACTTGTCTTTCTTTTAAACCCCCTCTTGTCAACAAAGAATTCATTTTTACAACTGGAACGAACTGTAGGAGCATGAATGTGATATATCTGGCCCAGTGTGAGTTATGTGATGCGTTTTACATAGGTAAGACCAATAGAGAGTTTAGGTTCCGCATCAGGGAACATTTATATCACATTAGGACTGGTCAGGAACTTAATGCATTAGCCAGACATTGCTTAAAGTTAGGCTCGGAACACAAATTCACCTTTAGCGTGATCCAACACATTAAAACTAGCCTTAGGGGTGGAGATCTGGAGAACCACACATTAGAAATGGAACTCAGATGGATTATCAGGATGAGGGCTGACCATCCACCTGGCCTTAACGATAAGACTAATATACAAACTATACTAAAGAAAAGGAGACTAAAAAGAAAATAGAGAGGTACAGAGTTCAGCCTGAGTTTTTTTAGGAGTTCCACATATTTTTAGCTGTATGTTTATATTTTTTAGTCATAGGTTAATATATATATGTATATATTCATTAAGAGTGTTTGTTTTTATGTACAGATCAGGATATTATTATTACCTCTTATATAGAGATTAAGGGTTTTTTATGTATAGATTATGACATTATTGTCCGTTTTCAATCATAAATTTTAAATAAGTGCATTTTTTAGCATATTTGTGCCAGATTCAGTTACCATTATATGTACTTACATGTATATATATTTTTCACAAATGTGAGTATATATGTTTGCAATGTACGCTTCTTAGTACACACATTCTGTTTTTTTATAGTTTTTACAGTTTACATATGTATATGTGTGTGCATTTATGCTTGACTTATTTGAAAAGTACACTGTGGTTTTAAATCGAATCTAAATTGAATGTAATTAACCAATTGCAGTTTTAATTAAATGTGGTATATATATGACTGTCTTAGATGGGTTAAACACAGTCTGATGAAGCCGAGGAGGTGAAAGCGCTAACTGTATTCATTAAAGGAACGTTCGTTTTTAGTTTACTTGCTTTATGTGCTTTTTTCTATACTGGACTTTGCTATTTCTAGCGTATGGATTTGTGAGGAGCCTGCTTGTTTCAGTTACCTTACATGATTGTTTGGACTGTTATTTTTGAACTGGTGACTGGAACTTCACTCGCCTGGGTTTACATCGTGGTTTGCATTAAAATAAGAGATTGTTTTGTAATTGGCATGTTGAAAAAGGTATAGTAGCAATAAAAGGAAAAAAGGAAATGCATGACCAATGAGAGGGGTGTGTATGAGGCTGCAAGTATCGGCTAGTTTTAATTGTAAGGAAAGTCGATGAGAAAGAGAAGAAAAAGGAGAAAGAACTGAGAATGGTGAAGAATGATTGTTTACAATTAAACTTTCATTTTAACATAAAACTGTTAAGGACAGACTGAAAAAGAGAATATGCGGTTTTCTGATAGTGGTGTTTGCTAAACAGACATTAAAGGTATATGAACAACTCTGCACATTTTCTAAGCAATGTAACTTTAAGAATGAGTGAGAATATATACAGCAAGTATACATGAGATGGCCCTTCATGGGATTGGGATGGAATAGCCCTTGCATTGTGCATGGAACAGTGAGTCAACTTGCATGAATTAATTAATAGCAATGTAGAGCATGTTTGGTAAAAGCAAATGAGAATCATGTACAGCAATCCAATAGGGAACATAAAATTAATTCTACCTTAATTTAAGTAAAAATGTGTATGACTAGTTAACATCAACATATATATATATATATATATATATATATATATATATATATATATATATATAAATGCACAGCATTAGAACGCCAGTTACAGTGACCTAATATAAAACTAGCAACCTAAATAAACACATAGCTTAGTGCTTAAATATGTGTACAAATATGCTGAAAAAAGGGCCACAAAAAGATGTGTCTGTCTTCCATTTCCCAGAAAAGCTAACCATTACAAAGTATTTGCCTTTAAACTGGTAGAGAAGTCTTTTTTTTTTGGGGGGGGGTAGAAATGACATTTCTTTCAGATCTCTGTCTCGCTCTCTCACACATACACATGTGCATGCACGTGCACGCGCACACACACACACACACACACACACACACACACACACACACACACACACACACACACACACACACATGCACACACATGTAAAACACATAAGCAGTCAGGTGCATGCATACAAAGCTACACACACACATGCAAACAAACAAGAAAACACATTCTGAAGACATTGACTACATTGTAATAAGCACGGATGGAGATGCACTAATATTACCCAAACATCTTTGGAAATCAAACATTTTAAATGCTCCAAATTACATTTACAATTACAAGCTTCACTCTTATCCAAAGCCATCAAATACTAAAGGAATAAACCAGATGACTGATATGTTGAGATTGCAGTGTTGATGCAGAGTTAATACATCTCAGTTCTTCTGTAACTCTGCCAGTCAGCATCCTCAAACCTTTTTTAATGACTTCTTCCAGAGCTCATTTCTCAAATCCTAGAAATCCTAGTCATATCCATAAGATGTAACTCTAGACAGCCTGCTCTCTGATTTTAATGGTGACATTCAGCATGCTTTAAATTATGGATTTAAATCACCTAAATGAATATATGATGTATAAAATATGAAACCCAAACCAAGACTTGTTTAATGTTGATTTGAGATTATTTCTGCATTTAAAGATTGTTCTTCACTCTTTTAACTAATATAACCAACATCAGCAATGAAGTAAAGGCTGCACAAATGATCTGGCTTTGCAGAAAAGATAAATGAGTGTGTGTAAGAGATGTGTATTCCAGTACACCGAAATCTGAAGAGTGCATTTCAGAGAAGTTGATTCTTTTCAGTTATGCATTCAAACCTTCCTCCCAGAATGCCATGCACACCTCTTACCCTCTTAGTGCAAGAAAAGTGCATTTATGCATTCAAACCTTCCTCCCAGAATGCCATGCACACCTCTTACCCTCTTAGTGCAAGAAAAGTGCATTTATGCATTCAAACCTTCCTCCCAGAATGCCATGCACACCTCTTACCCTCTTAGTGCAAGAAAAGTGCATTTATGCATTCAAACCTTCCTCCCAGAATGCCATGCACACCTCTTACCCTCTTAGTGCAAGAAAAGTGCATTTATGCATTCAAACCTTCCTCCCAGAATGCCATGCACACCTCTTACCCTCTTAGTGCAAGAAAAGTGCATTTATGCATTCAAACCTTCCTCCCAGAATGCCATGCACACCTCTTACCCTCTTAGTGCAAGAAAAGTGCATTTATGCATTCAAACCTTCCTCCCAGAATGCCATGCACACCTCTTACCCTCTTAGTGCAAGAAAAGTGCATTTATGCATTCAAACCTTCCTCCCAAAATGCCATGCACTCCTCTTACCCTCTTAGTGCAAGAAAAGTGCATTTATGCATTCAAACCTTCCTCCCAGAATGCCATGCATACCTCTTACCCTCTTAGTGGACAAAGGCAAAAATAATGCAGGGACAAAGGCCCAGAAATAGGGATAGTTCTTAGATATTGTAATTATTTATTTATTTAGTTGTTTTATTTATTTATTAACATTTGTTTACCAGGATTGTCCAACTGGACACCAGGTGTCCTTTTTCAACGGAGTCCTGGGGAGAAAAGCTCCACAAGGTTACATAGTAATTTAGTGAAATTAGTTAAAGTTTAACAATGTTTAACCAAATTTAAAAAAGTTTAACATGTTATTTAGAAGACAGAAACTGGTTATACGATATATAGGAGAGCCTAAGTACACTATATATAATCAACTTCATAGAAGAAAAAAGTATGATAGATAATTACACTGAGTTCAATGTGCAGGGTAGAGTACAAGACTGTGGAAACATGTTCTACAGGGGGTGGATATGGATAATAGTGTCATACATGTGGGTTCAGGGAGGGTCATTGCAGTTACATAGGTGGTTTTCATAAAGTTGTGATTTAAGGAGTTTTTTGAATGTGGTAAAGTGGTTTTGTAGTCTAAGGTGTGGGGGTAGTGTGTTCCACATTTTTGCAACTGATTAAGGGAAGAGAGATTCCCCTGAGCTATTTTTCCATGGAATAACTTCTACTAGGGCTTTTTTACTGGATCAAAGTTCCCCGTTGGTACTATGGAAGTTTAGCAGGCTTGTTAGGGCAGGGGTTTTGTCAGGATAGTACAGTATTTGATGGGCTAAATTGAGTTGATTGTATTGAAGGGAATTCTAACCAGTGTAGTTTATGTAGGGATTGGCAGTGGTGAGAGTGTGATTTAGCACTGGTTGCAAACCTAGCTATTTTGTTGTAACATGTTGAGAGTTTGTTATTGTCAGTTTTATTTAGATTTATTAATACTGGGGATGCATAGAGTAGGGTTGTTAGGAGATGAGTTCTGGATATGGCAGTTCTGGAATCAGGGTTAAGAATTGTTTGCTATGATAGAGGCAGCCTAGCTTTTTGTGGACTTTGGAGATGGTTAGGGATATGTGTTTATTGAATTTAAGTTGGTGATCAATTCTAAGTCCTAGTAGTTTGGTTTTGGAAATAGGAGTTATGAGGGTTTTATTGGCCGAAAGAATAGAGAAGGTGGGGTCAAAGGTCTTTGTTGGGTTGAATAGCATTAGTTGTGTTTTTTGGGGTTCAGTATTAGCATTGAATTATTTAGCCAGTTTTTTATTTCTGAGAATGATTTTTGAGCTCGGGTTTGTAGCAGCTGGAAATTGGATGAAGAGCAAATCAGGGTAGTGTCATCTGCATATTGGATAAAGCCAGACTTTGTGTTTGCTAAGTGGAGTTGATGTGTAAAAGCATTGAATAGAAGGAGACCAAGTATGGAACCTTGAGGTACACCACATTTGACTGGGAGTGGGGCGGATAGGGAGTTGTGCCATTTGACAGATTGAGAGTGATTGCCTAGGTAGCTACGGAACTACTGTAATGTAGCATTATCAAGGTTAAGTCTGGGGAGGGATGATAGTAGTTTATTGTGTGAAACTGTATCGAATGCTTTTGATAGATCTAGGAAGATGGCAGAGACAAATTGTCCTTGGTTTCTGTATGTGTTTATGGTATTGGTGAATTTAATGAGGGCAGTGGTGGTACTATGGCCAGGTTCAAATCCATGTTGAGTTTGGCAGAGTAGGTTGTTGGAGAGTAGATGGGGCAGGAGTTGGTGATGGATACATCTTTCTAGGATTTTTGATAGGGGTGAAAGGATTGCAATGGGGCGGTAGTTGAACAGGTCAGTGGAGGCACCGTCCTTGTGTAGGGGGATGATGTATGAAGTTTTCCATAATGATGGAACATAGTGCTCACTGATGGGTCTATTTATTAGTACTGAGATTGGGTAGGATATGGCCCTAGATGCAACCTGGAGGAATTTGGCTGGGAGGTTGTCGATAGCAGGGGTGGTTGGTTTGAGTTTGGCAAGGAGTTTTTGGATTGTTGATGTAGATACTGGTTTGAGTGAGAAGGGGGTGGAATTTAGTTTGGTTTTGATGGTTGGAAGGGGGATAGTGGGGTTAGTATCATTTATTAGTTTTAGTATGGTGGAGGGAAAATAGTTGTTGAAGCTGGATGCCTTGTCAAGGTTTGTACCTTCTATGTTTGGTGGTGGTGTTGTAGTGCTTTTTCCAAGTTGGAGGATATCATTCACCGCAGCCCAGAATTTCTGTGGGTTGTTACTATATTTATTTTGTAGGGTTAAGTAATGATTTTATTTGTTTAGCCTAACCTGCTTTTTTGCCTTATTTCTAAGTTAGATAGGTTTGTCTAGTTGTGAATGTTTTAAGTTGTATCCAGGATTTCCGTGCTTTTTCCATTTGTTTTAATAAGGCCTTTGTGGTTTTAAGTAACCAGGGAGGCAGGATTACTACGTGCTCTAATCATTTTTATTGGGGCTAGATGGTTTGGGATTGTTAAAAATGTGGAATTAAAATGCTCCTTTGCATTGTCCAGGTTTAGAGTTTTGGTGGGAGCCCAGTTGCAAGATTTGAATGTGTCTGTGAATAGGTCTAAGGGGAAGTTTTTGTAGGAATGGGTTTGTAGAAAAAAGGGTGGGTTGTTACATTTAATTTTGTGTCAAAGTAGAAAGGTTGGGTTATGGTCACTGACAGAATTAGATAGTGTACCACTTTGATGGTCAGCGTTGTGTTGGTTAGTGAGGATCAAATCTAATATGGATTCTCTTTTGGTGGCTTTATCTATACGGGTGGGGAGTTTGCATGAGTTGGGTACAGTTATATATATTAATGTGGTTAGTACGTGTTGGGGAGTGGATGGAGCTCCAGTCGATGTTAACATTGCCTAGCACTAAGGTTTCATAAGGGAGGGAGTGGGACGTCCAGCAGAGTATTGATTCTAGGGTGTTATGTTGTCACCTGGTGGGATATATATACCTAGCAAGTTTAGATGTTTGTGTTGGTTTAGGTAGACTGTGGCAAGTAAAGTCTCAGCATTATTGAAGTTTGTAAGGTTTCTTTTGTAATAGTTGAATATTTAAGTTAGATTTGTACAATAGGGCAACACCTCCACCTCTTTTCTGTGATCTGTCTACCCTTAGAATATTATAACCTGGTGGGGTTATAGAGTTGTCTTTGATATGAGGTTTAAGCCATGTCTCAGTTATGAGCATTATGTCGGGGTTATATATAGCGATAGATGAGTGCAGTTCATCTATTTTGTTCATGATCCTACGGATGTTCAGATTTAGTATTAGTAGGTCAGTGGGTTTGTGCTTTAGTGTGAGGTGGATGTTATTTGTGTTTACAGGGGTAGATACTGGGCCTGGGTTGGGGTGGATGTCACCTCCTCTTAGTAACTGAGCTGCTATGTTGGAAAGAGCTTTGAGGTAGGAAACTAGCAGACAATAATATCTATAGCTAGGGTGCATTTTAGTTTCAGGGATGTATTTTATTAGTGGAGTGGTTAGGGGGAGGGATGGCCCATGGTTGATTAGCAATGTGTCTAAATGTGTGCAGGAGTTGAATGTGGTAAGTGGTAAGGTAGGGGATTTATTGTTGTTGAGATGGGAGAGTGAATAATGACAGGAGGTACTGGAGGAGATTAAGTAGAGGGCTATAGATGAAAAAAATAGTAGTAAGTAGAGAAGGGTGGTGCTGAAAGTAGTGGGTGTGAGTCATGATGATAAAGTGAATTGGTTGTAATAGGAGGGTAAGCAGGGGAAGGTCAAAAAAGTGTATGGGTGATCTGTAGGCATGGTTGAGTTTGGTTGGTTGTTGGGTGTGGTAGATGATCAGATGATAATGGGTACGAATAAATCTACGAGTATTGGGGGGTGGGAAATGGGGGAAGGGTAAGGGAGCGAAGTGAGGCCGAGCATTAGCAAGGGTGAATGGACTGGGTAGAACCAGGAATCAAAAACAAACCAGAAGATTACAGAAACAATCAGAGAAAGGTGAGTATTACAGCTAAAATCAAAAACTTCAAAGTTAGCAGAGTAGTGGTCAAATAGGGGAGGGAGGAATCTAAGGAACAGAGAGCATACGATATATATAGCAAAAAGTAGAAGTCAAGAGGGGAATGGATTCAAAAATACAAGATAGGGATAACAACAGGAATGTAAATTTAAAACAAATAGAAAGAAGTCAACTGAGGGGAAAGAGTAAAAAATAGGAGCTATAGGAGAAAGAAATAGGAGCTAAGTATAGGGAGAGTCTATCAATTCAGTGAGATGCAACAGATGATGGAGGGAGACAGACAGGATGACAGCAATTAGTAGGGAAAAGCTAAGATAGCCTAGGAAAGCAGAAGGAAAGGCAGGAGTATAAAAGAGTACGAAGGTGGAGAAACATTAATTTAATGGAGACCAGTAAGAAAAAAGAGGAGGCTAATAGAGAAATAGAGAGTAAGGGACAATTTATGACTGGGGGGGGGGTTCCAGATTTGGTGGTGTGCTTAACAGTTAGCTATGATTAACAGCAAAAATGTTGAGATACAAAGTAAGTTTTATTGATTAACGTACATAAGACTTGTGATATTATAACACTATCCAGTGTTGGACTGGGTAGTGGTGGTTCTCTGATATAGTCTGGGAATGGGAAGTTGAGCTCTGAAGTCTAAAGCAGTATTAAATGCATAACACTTGTGATATTATATGCTGAAGACAGTGTTGGACTGGGTAGTGCTGGTTCTCTGGTATAGTCTGGGAAATGGAAGTTATTATAAACGTGGAAATGTGATAGAGTAACAGGATTTGTAATAGCATGCATTTTCTGAAGGGTATGAAGTCTGAAGCTTAAACAGCTATCATTATTTAGTGACTTTAATTCTCAAAAACACAAATTTTATGAACAACAGACCAAGAATATGAGGCTAAAATCCGGACATTCTGCAAAAAGCTGGACAGTTGAGCGGTATGATGCAAAGCTACTGATACGACATTTATTTATTTATTTTTATTTATTTATTTATTTATTTATTTAACATTTGTTGACCGGGAATGTCCGACTAGGTTCCATAGAGCCTGTTTTCAGCGGAGGCCCGGGGAGAAATGCTCCAGATGCATGTCTTTGGACATGACATATATTACATGAGAACTCATGTTGATTGCTGTACCAGAAGAACAAAACAGCTATGCAAATACTGAAGTCCTTTCAAACTATAATTACCTCTAAAAAGTAATACATTTTTCTTGACAAGACACGTGTTTGATGTATATGTGTATGATTATGTCTGTATTAGCACACACACACACACACACACACACACATAGACACTGTGTGTGAATGTGCGTGTGCACATCAATTTCATTTGCTGTAACTGCTGTGGATTAAAAATTGCATTGCTTTTATATTGATTTAAATTAACTTTTAGTAATTCCACATACACTATTGCTTATTTGCATAGGTTGTTTTATGAAGCATCTTGGGAGATGAAGTTAACATTTAAGTGCTCTTGACTTAATAACGCAGATTAGATATTGGAAAGCAGTTAAGTAACATTCATTAGTAATAGTAGACTCTTGATAGGGATGTGTTTAAAGAAAATGATTTAAAATATGGAGTTTCAATATTTTTCTACCACCATTTAAACCTAGTAGATAGACAAGTAGCACACACATCTATTGGTATTATGTTTTGGTTTGAGAATAATGGTTAATAATTTTGGTAAAATAATATAAACATAAGTAACATAATAATTTTAAGATAGAGTGAAGATACATTTAGTCATGCCTGCTGATGTCCTCATGTTATTTTACTTTTAGCCTTCTATAATAAGCAGAGATTCTGTTTAAGACATTTATTGTTAATATAATACCTGTCTTGCTTGCAGATTTATTCATTTCATGTCACTGTACTTTCAGAAGCCTAAAAAATGCCAAAATTAGCTCATAATGTTGCTAACAGCCATGTTATTCTAAAAGAAGTGTAGATATTCAGAAAATGCAAGGCAGACTGAAACCGTACAATGGTATTACACAATTTCAAAGTTCATAATAAGTTAAAATACGATGCAGATCAGATCTTGACCGATATGAGAAAGTAAAGAGCAGTTTAACAATGCATGGGATAGATATACAGATCAGAAAATGAAGGGAACTGTAGGAAATGTGGTCAGGTATCATTGTTATGGGGAAGCCAATGGAAAATGCCAGCCTTGCAAAAGGTAACTATGATAAAGCTGTGTGTGTTTACAAATCAGATTTTACACTGGCACTGAGTAATGCAGTTCATCTTTAATGCTGAGATGTTTTATGGTACAGCTAAGTACAAAACTAAAACCGCTTTCTACAGCAAATTTCTGGTCAAATTGTGAAATATTTCAAAGACAAAATAAATTGCATTGAAAATTACTTATGAAAGTGCACAAGTGCTATTTAGTCTGTATTGAGCAGAACATAAAAAAAAAACAATTTCAATAATCAACGATTAGCATTTTCTAAAATGACAAACATGAATATTTTTATGAAACTTTAGTTCTATATAAGACTCAGCGGGAGATTTATACTTTTGTACAAAACTTGTACTGGAGAGTTCACAAATTTGCAAAGTGTTTTTTTTTTTTTTGCATTATGCTATTTGGACATTTTCAATACCCTTGTTAATTTTTTATTTATTTATTTTTTTTTGCAAAGAGTTACATTTTTTTTTTTTTTTGGTCAGAACATAGATCATTAAGATGATAAATGTGCGTTTCTTAGAAATGGGCTTTAGTTACTTGATCAGAAACCTCTACATCAAGCCCATTTGGGTCTAGATTTATGAATTAAAGGGGACCTGGTAGTTCAGACAATATTTTTGCCTTGCAGTTCTTAGTTCTTCAGTTTAGTTTATGACAATGCTTTTCATGAGATCTCTGCATGTCCCCATGAATCCACACAATTTTTTGCCAGGTCTTCCGGTTTCCCTACATATCCCAAAGGTACATTGTGGTGAAATGTGCATACAATGTGTGACGGTATATGTGCATGTTACAAACACCTAGCGTCATGTGCTGGACTGGTTCTCTGCCTTATGGCTGCTGTGTGTTAGGATAGGCTTCAACTGCCGCATAGCACTGAACAGTATGATGTCAGTATTAGAAAATTAACAAATGTATACACACACGGTTATGACTTCTCTAATGTTTGTAGCCTCAGTGAAAATTAAATTAAAAAAACAGATTACCCTTGCATGAAAGATGTAGTTTTGTTTTACACACACAAAAATGTTTAACAGAGTTTTGTTTGGTTTATCTCACTACTCTAAATGTGTTTTGATCTAGCAGTCAAGAATTTAGCAAATGGTGCCTCTCAGAAATTATATATTCAGTCTGTCGTGTATCTGCATGTTGGGGCCAGTCACAACCCTGTAGTCTGTACTTGACAAGTTGGTAACATTTGGAAGGAAGTGGAGTATATTTGTACTCAGTCAATTTCCAGTCACTGAAGTGAGCAAAAGGCTGTAACAGTCAATAACTGTACTTTTGTTTGAATTACTTTCTGATGTAGAAGGAAGTTATGATGGGTAAATGACTTTGATGAAACAGGTTCCTTAGTTCCATGTTTCACGGCTGGCCCTAGAAGAGATAAATGTGATACACCTAACACTGGCACAAATTTGAGGACTGGGTGTTCATTGTTCAAGCAACAATGTGTGACTGCAATATGAGAGTATTTATCACCAGCCTGGTGACCTAAACAGAGAAAATTTAATTGGGGGGGGGTAAAACTAAATCTAAGCATTACAGCATCTCCCCATATAACAACAGGCATGTGCTGTGTCAATGTTTAGGAAATGTTTGTGTTGGAGTTTTGTATTTCAGATGACTGTCATCACCGAACCATACCTCAGTGAAAGATACCTCCATAAAACATGACTTGGTGAAATATAACTCAGTAAAACTTAACTTCAGCAAAACGTGACTTAGTAAAACATACTTCAGCAAAACATAACTCCATAAAACTTACCTCAGAGAAATATGACTCAGTGAAACATAACTTAGTCAAACTTATCTCAGCAAGGCATGACTGAATGAAACATAACTCAGTGAAATATGTCTCTAAAACATAACAACATAACTCAGTGAAACATCTCAGAGAAGTATGATTGAGGGAAACTTTCCTTAGTAAACATAATTCAGTGAAACATGACTCAGTGAAATATATCTCTTTGAAACATAACTTGGTGAAACATGGCTCAGACAGTTTAGTTAGATCCTTTCTCTCATTTAGAAACTTCATTACCATATGATTAAGTCATTCAGTTGAAAAGACACATCTGTCCATACTGTGCTAAATATAATCAAATTGCTCATACTTTGAACGAGTAATAAATTAAGTGAATCGGTTTGTGGTACAACTTGAAAATTAAGTCTTTTTTTAGCTTAGCAATTTAAACAAAACAAAATGCAGTCCTCAAGAGCTGCTTTGATTTTATGAAGTGATTGAATGACGCCACATGCTGGAAAGAGCCATAAACTCTGCAGGAACTGAGGTGATATTTAAACCACACTACAATATTAAACAGATTACTAATGGTACAAAATAAAGGGGAAGAAGTACACACACACACACACACACACACACACACACACACACACACACACACACACACACACACACACACACACACACACACACACACACACCCACAGACACACACACATGCCCACACTCACACACCTGTGACTGTCACAGCTGAAGGAAGCCTTTGTTGCACAGGTCACTGTGTGAGGGAGATTGACAAAAGGAAACTGTTCCAGTGGAAAGAGAGGTTTACCACTATTAGCGTTATATTAGTGAGATCAAATCATATAGACCTTAGAAAGCTCTACAAAAACCATAAGGGACTTCTAATAAAAATTCTGTGATGATAGCAATTTATGAAACATTTTCAAGAATTCATGCTCTGTGTTTTACACATCCAGCCAGTTTACAGAGATTTGTGATAATGTATCGAAGGCAAAATAAAAAAAACTCCAAATGTTGAAATGGTTTCACTGAGTACCACATTCAGTGAATCAAGAAGAATTTTTTTTCTTGAAGGTTCAAGCCCCTTTCAACATTCGCCTCCACCCTTAGCTTATATGCACAAACTCCACAATCACAACAGTGGGGTAAGGGCAAACTGCGTTTCACGGAATCAATGTTTTTATAGAGAAACCACTTTGCACAAATGGCATTCCATGAACTGACACTTGTAGAGGTGTGTCATTCTCATTTACAGAATGTTATTTTAAGAACCAGATTAATCTCATAACGGAGCTTGGTAAAATGACACAAAGGTCTGCAATCATTCAACATGCAAAACATATCAGATGATGTGCATTGCTACCAACACAACAACTTCACAGAAATGTATAAGATTTGTTATACTGCACTTCTGTGAATGTAGTTTATTTAATTAAATGTAGGAAATGTTCAAACACAGGTTTTACAGGAGAGACAGGATAGATACTTCAGAGCCAAGATGAATGCCATGGATTCATAGCCGTATGTGAATTACTGACAACTGAGCAGGAGGAAACGTTTCTCAGTCTGATTACTCTTTATCAAATATGTTTGGCTGTAGCCCTTTTGGGACCTATAATTCTTCATATGAAATAGTTGAGATAAAGTTAATTTGGTTCAGTGGTTTGAAACTCATTCTCAGTTTAATGAGTCATTAAAACAGTAAAGAACTTTTCTCTTTAGAGCATGAGTTTATGACGATTTTAAGCTCAATCCAAAATGCTGACAGTCTCAAAAAGTTAACAACACCTGAAAAATTGTAGGTATTTAATTAATGTTGACACCTGTGTTGTAACTTCCTCTCTAGTGAAATCAGACCACAAGTCAATCACATGCACTAAAAGACTGAAGTCTAAAGCATCTCCCAATACTTAGCTATTTAGATATTATGCAAAGGCTAATCTATTAAAACTGAGGTAGGACCTGGCTGAATTAAAAGCTTCTTCTATCTTGATGACCCCACTGCTTATGTGGAATTTTATTTATTTATTTTATTTAGCATTTGCTGACCAGTCCAACTAGGACAAAGCCTATTTTCAGCGGATGCCCAGAGAGAAACGCCCCAGATGCATATTTTTGGAATGTGGGAGGAAACTGGGGTACCCAGAGGAAACCCACACAAATGCAGAGAGGACATGCAAACTTTGCACTGAAGGCACCCCAGCCAAAATTTGAAATGGAAAATCTCCTGACGTGAGGCGACAATGTTAACCTCTGCACCACTGTGCCATCCAATTATTCATTGCTAAATTCAATACTCATGTAAGTAATGGGATAGATGTGTCTATCCCACCCAGAAATAAATAAAATACCTAATTCAAAAATAAACCCATTTAGTGGAAACCAGATAAAAACAGGCTCTATAATAAAAGAAAAAAAAAACTTGTTGCACACCAAAGTAAATCTAACTCTGATGACACCAAAACTTTCTTGCTAAACTTAAAAAGGAACTCTGGACTCTGATCAAATTAACTGATCAAATTAATATGATGTAAAAATAGCCACCCAAATAAAAGATAACCACAAAGCCACAGAAATAATGCCTCTGCAGAGTTAATAGTAAATGATAAAACATACGTGGACTGAGAGGACATAGCCAATCTACTTGCAGACAAATTTAGCTCAGACTTCACCCCCGCATCCAGTATTCTCAGATCATATAGTCACATCTACACCCCACCTTCAAACTTCCCCAGAGCAAGTGCTGAAGGTACTATCTATGACAAAGAATGCTATGTCAATTTGATGATCCAACTTTACCCCTCTCTCCCCCTCAACTTTCCATCAATAAATACCATCAACTATAACTCCCCATGCTATCACTAGGGAGCAGATCCTTAATGCTCTCCCTGTATGGCCAAGAACACTGCATCAATGGGCCCAGACAATATCCCAAGATGGCTTTTAAATAGCATAAAACATGACCTATCGGGCCTTCTGAAATTGCTATTTAACTGTAGCCTCCAAACAAGTTTGTGCCTCATGAATAGAGAACAACCACAGTCATCCCTCTGCACAAAGGTTTATGTTTTCTGGTGGATTGCCAGCTGCCTCACAGACACAACCCAGGAAGTTAGAACTGGGGAGTCCACCTCTACAAAGAGGCCAGTCACAAGCAGACTTCTTCAGGGATTGGTCCTGGGTCTGCTTCTTTTTGGCATTTGCTTCTCTTAAGTCAAAGCCAATGTCAATGGCCTCTGGCTGACTGAATTTGCAAATGATTGCAAATTAGGAGCTGTCAATCAATCGCCCACTGACACAAATGTTCTCCAACTAGTGTCAGAGCCAAGGACTAAATCTAAATGCCAGGAAATGGATAATAGTATCCTGTGGGTAGCCATCCACCCCTAGGAACTATCATATTGACAACACACAGCTAAGAGTTGACCCAGTAGTCAGGCACATGGGGACACACATAAATAGTAATCCAGCCTTTGACCATCATGTGTCTACAGTAGTAAGGAAATCATTCTATGCTGTGCAATTTATAAGCAAAGTTATGGCATCTAGGTCCAAGGAAGTCATTGTTCCACTGTATCTGGCATTCATCAGACCTATCATTGAGTGCAATGCCCCCTGTGGTATGTACCTAGCCAGGCATATCCAACAATTGGAATGCCCACAGAGGTTCTTCACTAAAAGAATAGAGGGTGTAAGTAACATGTCTTGTGCAGACTACCTCAAGGTCCTTTCCCTGTATTCTGTCTATGCCTAACATACAAGGCATTGTCAGACCCCACTCTGATAAAACTCCTGCATAGCTGCAAAACAAACAGCAGCAGAATTACCCTTTTTAAAGGCCTAAACCTTTCATGTGATGTAAATAGTACCTGATGGAAAGATGGGTATATATCTCAGAGACTACTCCTTCTCTGGAACAGAGTACCCGTCCACATGAAGAAGAGTTTCTCCCTAGCCCAACTCAAGTGTAACTTGGGCATTTGGATGGGAACAGGAAATTCATCCCTAATTTGGCATCTATGTCTCTAATGGACACAGACAGCCTGTAAATGGATCATCTCCCAAGTCCCTGCTTATGTTTATCAGGGGTATCAGAACTTGTGAAAGATTTGGAAGTGCATGGCTAGGCTTAAAAAGGCCCATTTGGTCATTATCCTAGTAAACACCTATGAACCTATAACCAGACCAGATAACATGCCAGGCCGCCTGCTGGTCAGCCTGAAACATGACTTGTCTGACTCTCTACATAAGCTGTTAAACATCAGCCTGAAAACAGCCAGGTAAAGGGGGGATTGGAAAAGTCATTCTCTTTCACAAAGGTGGAGCTTCAGCAGACTCTGGAAGTTATAGACCAATAATCCTGACCAGTCTCATCTGTAAGGCTACAGAAAATATCAATATGGAAGTAATAAATAATAAACAAGGATATCGATAGCCATCACACTCTCAACTTAACCCAGTTCGAATTTGTCAGGGGTGGGTCCTTTCTATTTAACCTGGTCAACTTCTTTGAAAAAATTACTAATGCAATGAATTATGGAAAAACAATGCACACCACATATCTAGACTTTGCAAAGATGTTGAACACCATATCACACTTAGGTATTATATATAAACTCTCCTGACTAAATGCAGATCTTTTTGTAACTCGCTGGATAGTGCTGTGGCTCACAGATAGAACCTAGGAAGTTAGAATGGGTGGCTCTATCTCCTCCAAAAGATTTGACACTAGTGGTGTACCCCAGGATTCAATCCGCGGGCCACTCCTCTTTCGCATTTACAATTTCAGGGGTCAAAACTAATGTTAAGGGTTTCTGGCTAATGGAGCTTGCAGATGACTGCAAACTTGTTGCCATCATAAATGCCCCAGAGGACACCAGGACACCAAAATCCTCAAAATGGCTAGCTCCATACAAATAGCTGGTGTCAAAACCATGGACTAAAACTAAATGCTAAGAAGTGTATAATTGTATACTTTGATTATCATGACTTCCTTTGCAACTATCACATTGACAACACACTCATGTAAATCAATCCAATGGTTAGGGATTTGGGAACCTATGCCAACAATGAACTTAGTGCCATGTTGGGAGGGTGGCCTAATGGTTAAGGTGTTTGCCTCATAAACACAAGGTGCAGGGCTTGAATCCCACAAGGGATAATTGGCTAGGCTTAAAATGGCTTGCAAGGGCAGTTAGCTTAGTACTAACCTATGAACGTACCAACTAATGTAAGGCTGTCCTTTTTTCATTATACAGCTTATTTTCAAAGGTATTGAATCTGGGTTAAGAGAGAGAATTGTTCCAATATACTCACCTCTAATTAGGCTGATCATTGGGAATAATGCCCCTTTTGGTGTGCATCTCTCGAAAAACTAGTCACAACTGGAATGACCTCCATGCCCTCTAACTAAAAAAATCAAAAGGACGTAAATCATAAAACCACCTCTAAGGCTCGGCCCTCTTCTCATAGGTTCATAGGTTCATACTAGGCTATCTGCCCTAGGGCATTTAAAGCCTAGCCAGAGTGTGTTTGGCTTTCGCCACCCATTTTAAATTAATTCTGCTATGCCCTTTTTCGAAGTTAGTATACTGTGCCTCTGTCTAACAGTGACACAGAAGTGATACCCGGGGTAAACCTACGATCTCCCATCCACTCATCAAGATTCCTCTTGAAAAGTGTCAATGAGGGACTCTGCCTAACCTGGACTGGGATTTTATTCCAGAGTGAAGGGAGCCTCTGGGTTATGAATCTGTCCCTCCAGCATGTCCTATTTATTTCAGTGCTGAGGTTCAAGTCTCTCGAGCACGTAGCTATATGGGATTTGGATTTTCTGAGGTGCAGCATATTCATTAATTCTGGGTTGGACATGGCTTTATACGCCAGGCACAGATCACCTCTGAACAGGCGGTATGCCACTGAGTAGAGCTGGAGTTTCTTTAACCGGGCAGCATATGGCATCTGTTTGAGCCCTTTGATCCTCTTGGTGAGGTACTTTTGGGGTCTTTCCAGTTGCTGCAGGTGTCTGGTAAGGTACATCCCAAAAGGGGCATGGTACTCAATTATGGGCCTGATGAGGGATGAGTAAAGGGGCACGATGACCTCCCCTGATCTAGATGTGAATCCCTTCATGATTAGGTGGGCTATATAAAATGTTTTTCTAACCACTTTGGCCAGGTGGTTGTCAAATGAGAGATTGCTATCAACTTGGGTCCCCAGGTCCCTAATTACTTCTTCCGTACTTAATGGATTACCACCTATGTGGTAATTTGTGGGCACTTTGTTTTTGCCAAAGGGATGACTATACACTTTTTGGCATTTAGCTTGAGGCCATGGCTCTGGCACCAGTTGTCTGTTTCTATGAGGCCCATTTGTAGGATGCTTGTGTCAGCTGGAGAGTCGATTATGGTGCCCAGTTTGCAGTCATCTGCGAATTTGGTCAGCCACAGTCCTTCCGTGTTAGTCTGTACCTCCGAGAAATACATACCGAACAAGAGAGGTCCCAGGACTGAGCCTTGTGGGACGCCACTTGTAACTGGTTTGGAGTCTGACATGGCTCCAGCAATTCTAACCATGTGGGTTCTGTCCTTGAGCCAGTTTGCAACCCATCTAGTGACATAGGGGTTTATATTTAAGCTGGTGAGCTTATCTATAATGCCCGAGTAGGGTATTGTATCGAAGGCTTATGCAAGGTCCAGGTAGGCTGTGTGGACCACCTTCCCCTTGTCAATGGCCTTGGTGACTGTTTCAAAGAAATCGACCAGGTTTAAGAGGCAGGATCTGCCCTTAACAAAGCCGAACTGGGTAGGATCCAGTGTCTGTAGGTCCTCAATATCTTTATTTATGAGGTCCATGATGATCCTTTCCATAGCTTTGCAGACCAAGCTAGTCAAGCTTATGGGGCGATAGTTTTCTGGATCCATTGAGGCACCATCTTTGTGGAGAGGGACCACTGTTGCTGTACGCCACTCTTTGGGTACATATCCTGTAGTAAGGCTGAGACTGAACAGTAGTTTTATGTTTGGGTTTAGTTCTTCTTGGAGTTCATGTAGGATGCAGCCCGGGACACCGTCTGGTCCCATTGATGCTGTGTTTTTTGCTTTGGAGAGGGCGGCTCTTACCTGAGCATCTGAGATGTCAGGGAGGCAGCACTCTGCTGCGATAGAT
The DNA here is from genome assembly GCF_019279795.1 of Protopterus annectens. NCBI lineage: Eukaryota > Metazoa > Chordata > Ceratodontiformes > Protopteridae > Protopterus > Protopterus annectens. Next base: position 475,333,258 of record NC_056740.1, read on the forward strand.
ATTTGCCCTTTTGGTAGGGAAAGGGGGGAGAAGTTTGAACTGAACTTGTCAGCTAGGATGTTGGCAATGTCTGTGGGTTCGGTGTATTTTTTGTCATTTTGGACTTATTCTGAGCATATCTAGGAATTCCCACCCAGGTTCCTAACATAACTAAAGAAAGCCTTGTGATTATCCTTAGTGTCCTGTGCAATTTTTCTCTTGAAGCTGGCCTTAGACGATTTTATGAGTGCCCTTAGTTTTTTGCTAATACTGATCAGAGATGCCTTCCCTTTTTGGGATTTTGCTCTGTCATGTAGTAGCTTCCTCCTTCTATTGTATAGTTTGTTTATGGCTGGGGTCCACCAGACAGGATGCCTAACTTTGGAGGATTGGGTCTTGGTTTTATTTGGGATTGCATGATCCATGCATTCCTGAAGGTGTTCATAGAATGCGTTTATAAAGGATTCTGCGGTCTGGGCCGTATTTTCCACAGGCCCAGGGGCTTTGAAGGATTCCACCTCGGTTTTGAGGAGTGTGAAATTTGCTTTAGAGAAGTTTTTCACTGTGGTTTTCTGGGCAGGGGCTGGGGTCGGGATGTGAATATCTAGTGAGATTAGTTTATGGTCTGATCTTACCAGTGAGGGATACACTTCTGGTCTGGAGCATAGAGTCCCCATGTTGGTGATGATCAGGTCCAGTATGTTTTCCCCTCTTGTGGGAGTGGCAACAAGTTGTTCCATAGCATTTGAGTTTATAAATTCTAAGAACCTTTGGGCTAGGGTGTTGGAGCTAGAGTAATGCTCCCAGTCTATGTTAGGGTGGTTGAAGTCGCCCAATATAATGGTGTTCTCAGGAAGGCCGAGTGGGGTTCCTGGGTTTGGGAGGGTGGTCTGTAGCAGGCTATAAACTGGAAGGCAGTTTTACCCACTGTTAGTTGCACATGGATAGTCTCTGATGCTTCGTGCTGTGCCACCAACCTGGAGGTGTGGGTATCTTTGACGAATATTGATACTCCCCCTCCTTTTGTGGTTCGGTCCAAGTTTTGGGGCCGAAAAACATGGTATGAGGTATAACCTGGTAGTGCTGGGGTGCTCTCGGGAGCCTTGAACCAGGTTTCTGTTACTGCACAGATATCAATGTTCTCCATGCTAAGGAGAGTTTTGAGTGCATGCATCTTGAGGTTTAGACTTCTGGCATTGAGTAGCATTACTCTTAGTTTCTTATCCCTTGTGATACCTATGGAGGTGGGTTTGTCTTTTGAGCCTTGCCTAAAAAAGGCACTATGGGGGTGGCAAGAGCCTTTGACATGATCCGAAAGCCCAGGGGTGAAAGGTGCAAGCCGTCCCTAGCGAAGCATCGTGGCTTGTCGAGCATGTCATCCCAGGCAGGCAGGCATTGGATCCCCTTTGAATGACACCAATAATTAAGCCAATTGTTGAAATTGATCATCTTGTCTTCATATTGTGGCATTATTCTTGGTGAGGGTAAGATGCTACTCAAGGTCAGGGTCATACCGGCCTGGGCTACATGCTCAGAGAGCTCCTCTATGTCTCTTTTCATGTAGTCCAGGGAGGTACATCTCAGGTCATTCACACCAGGATGGACAATGACTGAGTCATATTTGTACTTGCCTTGGAGTGACCTTGGTGCTTGTGTTATGTGGCGGATCCTAGTGCCCGACAGGCAGCTCACCGTGACCTTCTCCTTGTTCAGCCTGGTGAGTGAGACATCAGTGTGCCTGACGATAGAGTCACCTATTACAAGTGTATCAGGTGTGTTGTTTAGCCTTAAGGGCTGTGACTGTTCGGCACACTGGCTTTGTGAGCTATGTGTTGCATGTGTTTTGTTTTGGGGTAGTGGTTGCTTGGGTGTCTGCTTTGGAGGTCTCTGCTGCTTAGGCAGATTTTTATTTAGAGCCTCCGAGTATGTTTTTGTGTGTTTATGTGTTTGGTTTGCTGTCGTTTTAGGTCTATGTGAGACTAGAATTGTAGTGAGTGTGGTTTCCTTCTCCTCCTGACTGGTTACGCCAGTACTGAGTTGAGAGAGCTTAGCCTCCAGTTTGGCTATATGGTTGCATCTCTCACATGTGTTGGAATTTGTTGGGAGGAGGAGTGTCTGTGTACATGAGGCAGTTGTAACATTGCCTCAAGATTCCCAGATTCACCAGCTGGACCGGAGAGGAGATTGACAACTGACCTTTGGACATGCTAGAATAGTATTGGGAATTCCTTTATAATTGAAAAAAGAGCCAATGGGGAACAAAGTACTCAAGGGGAGTTTGTGAGGGTTTAGTGCTTTTAATTTTTTAGTGCTGACTTATATAATTGCTTTAGTGAGCAAGTGCCAGGCTTTAGAGTGGGAATAGGGTGTTTATTATGAGAACTAGATCAGTTCTAAGGGAAAAAGTGAAGAGCAGACTTTGTGGAGCTGAGAATGGTTTAAACCCAATTAAGCGGCGCTTCCCAATGCTGTGCTATGCGCAAAATCACTCAAAGCCTCGCTAAAGCGGGTTTTATACAGGGGGACTTGAAAGAGTTAGAAATTGGCCCAAAACGGCCAATAGACTACCAGATCTTTGTGCTGGGAACACTCCTCCAGGGATAGATAGGCTGCTCCAAGCTCCCTACTGCCACTGGTGAACAAAGAAGCCTCCCTTTATCCAAGAAAAGAAATGGGCAACACAGAAACTTTCCAAAAGTCCAGAATACAGCAAAGCCTGTATTTGGACTACTCTAGGTCAGGAAAGACGGGAAACAAGGATAATGTTTTTTTGCAACAAACAGCAGGAAAATGCAATAAATATGTAACACAGGCTAGCGCACTTGAGTGTGTAGCCTCAACAGGTAAAAGCAACAAACAGGACAAACTTTAAAAGTGCAGGTGCAAAAACAACTTTAAACAATTTAAAACAGTTCAAGAAGCAGAAATACTTGCAGTTTAGCTAGATCGGACAGTCGCCCAGGTAGTAGCAGGAAAACAAACACTTTTATCAGGTTAGCAGTTGCTCTTTTAGCCTGTCTGCAGCTAGCACCACTCTGCAGGACCACAAGGAGCTTGGCTGAGTAGTAACAAGCGCAAAAAATGTGCCAAACTGGGTTTTATACAGGGGGACTTGAAAGAGCTAAAAATTGGCCCAAAACGGCCAATAGACTACCAGATTCTTGTGCTGGGAACACTCCTCCAGGGATAGATAGGCTGCTCCAAGTTCCTCACTGCCACTGGTGAGCAAAGAAGCCTCCCTTTATCCAAAAAAGGAAATGGGCAACACAGGAACTTTCCAAAAGTCCAGAATACAGCAAAGCCTGTATTTGGACTACTCTATGTCAGGAAAGATGGGAAACAAGGATCATTTTTTTTTCTTTTTTGCAACAAACAGACTACCAGATTCTTGTGTTGGGAGCACTCCTCCAGGGATAGATAGGCTGCTCCAAGCTCCCCACTGCCACTGGTGAATAAAGAAGCCTCCCTTCATCCAAGAAAGGAAATGAGCAACACAGGAACTACCAGATTCTTGTGCTGGGAACACTCCTCCAGGGATAGATAGGCTGCTCCAAGCTCCCCACTGCCACTGGTGAACAAAGAAATCTCCCTTTATCCAAGAAAGTAAATGGGTAACACAGGAACTTTCCAAAAGTCCAGAATACAGCAAAGCCTCTATTTGGACTACACTAGGTCAGGAAAGATGGGAAACAAGGATATTTTTTTTTCCTTTTTGCAACAAACAGCAGGAAAATGCAATAAATATGTAACACAGGCTAGCACACTTGAGTGTGTAGCCTCAACAGGTAAATGCAACAAACAGGGCAAACTTTAAAAGTGCAGGTGCAAAAACAACTTTAAACAATTTAAAACAGTTCAAGAAGCAGAAATACTTGCAGTTTAGCTAGATCGGACAGTCGCCCAGGTAGTAGCAGGAATGAAACACTTTTATCAGGTTAGCAGTCACTCTTTTACCCTCTCTGCTGCTGGCACCACTCTGCAGGACCACGAGGAGCTTGGCTGAGTAGTAACAAGTGCACAAACCGCGACAAAGCGGGTTTTATACAGGGGGACTTGAAAGAGCTAGAAATAGACTACCAGATTCTTGTGCTGGGAACACTCCTCCAGGGATAGATAGGCTGCTCTAAGCTCCCCACTGCCACTGGTGAACAAAGAAGCCTCCCTTTATCCAAGAAAGGAAATGGGCAACACAGGAACTTTCCAAAAGTCCAGAATACAGCAAAGCCTGTATTTGGACTACTCTAGGTCAGGAAAGATGGGAAACAAGGATCATTTTTTTTCTTTTTTGCAACAAACAGCAGAAAAATGCAATAAATATGTAACACAGGCTAGCACACTTGAGTGTGTAGCCTCAACAGGTAAATGCAACAAACAGGGCAAACTTTAAATTACAAGCGCAAAAGCGTGCTAAAGCTGGCTTTAAAGCAGGGAGTTAGAAAGAGATAGGAAATGGCCCAAAACGGCCAATAAGCTACAGGTCTTTGGGCTGGAACCACTCCTCAAGGGACAGATAGGCTGCTCAGAGCTCCCCACTCTCACTGGTGAACAAAGAAGCGTCCTCCTATCCAAATAAGGATATGGGCAACACAGGAACTATGACACAGCCCAGAGATCAGCAATACCTGAAGACTGGACTATTCTAGTTCAGTAAAGGCAGGAAACAAGGATTTTTTTTTTTTTTTTTTTTTTTTTTTTACAAAGTAGCAGAAATTAGGTACAGAAACACAGTAAATGCTTTAATTCGGCTAGCGCACTTGAATGTGTAGCCTACCAGTTAAACTAAGGAAAAACAAACTTTAAAAGTGCAAAACCTCAGAAATACAGGCAGGAATGCAATAAAACAACTTTGCAGAGCTTATTTAGTTAAAGAAACAGAGAAGTCTATATATACAGAAAAGCAGCTAAAACACACAAACACTTCAGATGCAGTGCAGCCTAGAGCACTTGAGGTGTAGCAATATTAAGGCAATGAGCTAATGACACTAGACTGGGAGGAGTGTCACAGATCAGATTTACAGTAGGGGCGTGTCACAGATCAGATTTACAGTAGGGGCGTGTCACGGATCAGATTTACAGTAGGGGCATGTCATGGATCAGATTTACAGTAGGGGCGTGTCACGGATCAGATTTACAGTAGGGGCGTGTTACGGATCAGATTTACAGTAGGGGCGTGTCACAGATCAGATTTACAGTAGGGGCGGGCAACTGTAAAGCCACCAAGTATAACAGCCAGACACCAACTGGGAGGGAGGCTGGGGACAATAGCCTACAGACAGTAGCACTAGAGAAAGCACAAACAGATAAAGATTTGTAAAGATACAGAATGCTTTTAACTGCAGACAAATCAGTTACTTGTGCAGATTAGTTAATAGCAATAAAATACACTCGAAGACTAAAAAGCAGACAATAAAAGTGCTATATATTAATTGTTATAGGTTCATAGGTTCATAAACAATAATCTGTATAAATAATAGAAAAAAAACAGGATACTTATATATCTCAGCTAACAGCTGCGGTCAACAACTTATCCACTCTGCTCAGTGTGTATAGACAGAAACCCTATCAAAGTTAGGGCTTAAATACCAGAAGAACAACTTTTTTTTTACAAGAACACAAAAGAACCAGCCCCCACTCAGCAGACTATTAACACAATCTAGCAAAGTTAAAGAGAGGCTTCAGCTAGAAACAATAGCCTACAGACAGTAGCAATAGAGAAAGCACAAACAGATAAAGATTTGTAAAGCTACAGAATGCTTTTAACTGTAGGCAAATCAGTTACTTTTGCAGATTAGTTAATAGCAATAAAATACAATCGAAGACTAAAAAGCAGACAATAAAAGTGCTATATATTAATTGTTAAAAACAATAATCTGTATAAATAATCGAAAAAAAACAGGATACTTTTATATCTCAGCTAACAGCTGTGGTCAACAACTTATCCACTCTGCTCAGTGTGTATAGACAGAAACCCTATCAAAGTTAGGGCTTAAATACCAGATGAACAACTTTTTTTTATTTACAAGAACACAAAAGAACCAGCCCCCACTCATCAGACTATTAACACAATCTAGCAAAGTTAAAGAGAGGCTTCAGCCAGAAACAATAGCCTACAGACAGTAGCACTAGAGAAAGCACAAACAGATAAAGATTTGTAAAGCTACAGAATGCTTTTAACTGCAAACAAATCAGTTACTTGTGCAGTTTAGTTAATAGCAATAAAATACACTCGAAGACTAAAAAGCAGACAATAAAGTGCTATATATTAATTGTTAAAAACAATAATCTGTATAAATAATAGAAAAAAAACAGGATACTTATATATCTCAGCTAACAGCTGCAATCAACAACTTATCCACTCTGCTCAGTGTGTATAGACTCAGTATCATACATGCTACTAAGAGGAAACGTCAGCCTCATTATAGGGCTTCAGCAGTCCTTATTCTGTCAGACCTATTGCACATTTGTAAGTTGAGTAGTAGATATTGTTATTCCATACTCAAGTTTGAGTCTAATGTAACTAACAAACAATGGCTTCATTACTTCTGATTTCTTAGACTATACAAATCTTTTTATACAAGCCTATATTTCTATAACTATCATTATAGGATAATAGGAACTTACTAAGCTATTGTTCCTGAGGCCCTTACAAGCCTAGCCAAGAATTTAGCCCATGTTTTGACAAGTCAGCACCCAATGCCCCTGTCGAGCAGGGACACAGGTGGAATCCCAGAGGTGTATTTTCTGTTCCCCATCCAGTTATCCAGGTTGGACTTTAAAAGGGTTTATGAGGTACTCTGCTTGACATGGAGAGGGAGTCTATTCTACAGATGGGGGAGTCTCTGGGACACAAATGTGTCCCACCAACATGTTCTATTGATGTCACAGACCAGGTTGAGGTCGTGTGTGCTGGTTACTTGAGTGGAGCATGACTTGCGGATATACAGCAGTCCATTCAAGGTGGGGTCTGAGATTGCTTTGTATGCCAGACAGAGGTCACCTCTGAGGAGTCTGTATGAGACTGAGTAGAGGGACAGGGTCTTTAGCCTATCTGTGTAGGGTAGATGTTTGAGACCCTGGATTCTCCGGGTGAGGAATCTCTGTGGTCTCTCCAGCTGCTGCATGTGCTTTGTGAGGTACATGCTGAAAGGTGCATTGTACTCAATAATGCATCTTATAAGTGAAGAATACAGGGATGTTATGACTTCCTTGTCCCTAGATGAGATACCCTTAATAATTAGGTGGGTCATGAAGAAAGCTTTCCATACAATGGAGGCAATATGATGGTCAAAAGTCAGTTTCCAAGTCCCTCATGACTGATTGCGTGCATTGGATCTTGTTATTAATGTGATAATTTGTGGGGATGATGCATTTTTTTGCATTTATTTTGAGGTCATGTTTCTGGCACCTATCATTTGTTTGAGTGAGACCTTCTTGGAGGATGTCCACATCACTATGGGAATTAATGACAGCACCAGCTTGCAGGCATCTACAAACTTGGTTAGCCATAGCCCACTTGTTTTGGCCTGCACCTCAGAAAAGTATATCCAGAACAACAGAGACCCCAAGACTGATCCCTGGGGTACATCACTCATTACGGGTCTACTGCTTGAGGTGGTTTCCCCTATTTTCACTAGGCTGGTTCTATCAGTGTGCCAGTTTGCTACCCATCTGCTAACATATGGATTGATGCCTAGTTGAGAGAGTTTATCCCGAGTGGGGAATAGCATCAAAGGCTTTGCTCAGGTCAAGGTAGGTGGTGTGCACCATCTTCCCCTCATCCATGGCTTTGGTGACTGTCTCAAAGAAGTCAACCAAATTTAACAGGCATGTCCTCCCCTTGACGAAAACAAACTGTGTGGGATCGAGTGTTTGGAGGTTGCCAATGTCCTTGTTAATGAGGTCCATCATAATCTGCTTCATGGCCTTGCAGATCAGGCTAGTTAGGCTGATAGGTCTATAATTTTCTAGATCAGTGGATGCTCCACCTTCATGTAACGGGATGACAGTGGTTATCCTCCACTCTGCTGGGATGAAGCCGATACTCAAGCTTTGATTGAATACGGTGCCTAATGGTGTTGCATGTTTCTGCCTGAGTTCATGTAGAATGCAGCCTGGGATATTATCCAGTACAATGGAGGCTGTATGTTTTGCCTTTGAGATGACAGTGATGACTTGCTCCTTAGAGACAAGGGGAAGGGGGCAGGTGCTGGGAATGTCCTGATTTACTGACAGGGGGACAGAGGGTTGAAGTTTTCACTGAACATGTCTACCAGCAGGTTGGCTATATCTACACCGTTTGTATATGTGGTATCTTTGACCACCAGTTCTGAGAAGATCTGAGTACTACCTTTGAGATCGCGGACATATGTGAAGAAAGCCTTATGATTGTCTTTAGTATATTGGTCACATTGGACTCAAAGTTTGCTTTGGAGGATTTCACTAGTGCTCTTATTTGCTTGTTCAGGCTAAGGAGAGATTGCTTTCAATTAGGTACCTGCTCCTTCTTGGTCCTGGACAGTAATTATTTCCTTTTATTATAGAGTTTATTTATTGCAGATGTCCACCAGACAGGTTTACTCTTCCTTGAGGAGGAGGATTTTGTCCTTTCAGATATTCCTGATTTCATGCATCTATATAAATTGTTCGTATAGTACTTTGGTGTAGGTTTGGACATATGTGCTAGTACCTATGGATAATTTTTTAAGGCAGTCTTAAGTTTTAATCAATGTCTAAAGAAGTCTCTTAAACAGAGAAAAGGGACAAAAGCGCTTATTAGTAATAAAGTGATTTAGAGGTCTAACTGTTTGGCAACATGGTTTCTGTTGCTGTACTATTATTTTACTAATTATTTTAGTATTTGTCAGACATTAGTTCTTGTATTAAATATTTGTGTTATTGGAGCTTTTCTCCCCGGGTCTCTGCTGAAAATGGGTTCCTGACCCAGTCAGACTATCTTGGTCAATAAATAAATAAGTAAATAAAATTTTTACTAAGTCAACTCTATGAGATTGAGTACAACCCTGAAGTCTTCAGTCTCTTCACAAGTGAGGACACTGCATGCATTATATCTCATACTAGTGAAAAAAAATCTTTCTATAAATAAATATATATATATATATATATATATATATATATATATATATATATATAAATTTTTATGTTTTAATACAGTAAAATAAACAATAGAATCAGTACTTTTTTATCTAATACCCCTTAAGATTTGTTAAATAAGACATTAAAGTTTCCATACTATGAAAGCAAAATTCTGTACAAAGACCATAATAGCATCACTTATTATTTCTGGATATCTAGTACCAGCTGCTTCAGCTGCTGGATAATCTGATAAATAATAACTATAGTTTGTCATTTTTGTCCTAGATATAACAATGACCACTTGTCAACATTAAAGTCACACTATTTTTTGAGTACCAGAGGAGTAATTCGTACAAACAAAGCTGAATATTTACCTTTCTATGTCTGTATCAAATGCTCTTAGATTATAGTTTGCAAATACTGGCCTGGACATGCCATCACTAGCTTTGACCTGATAAAAAGATCTCAAAGAAAAAGCAAGCAAATAACAGTACTTTAGGAAGACCTACTTGTGTTCCCTACGTCTTGTGAATAAACACCTCTTACCCTCATGTTCGTTCTACTAATGAGATGCCATTCTAGTGAATTATGTAACCTTTAATACTCATAATTAGAGAGTGGGGGAAGATATCAAACATGACACAATAAGATAAGAGTATAGCACTCCAGAGTCACTGTGTCATTCTCACACAAAAGGATATGGAGTACAGGTGTCACGAACTACACCTGAAAACCAGAATGAATTCTTATCATGCAATGCCACATTCATTTTTAATTACAGGAAATAATACACTTTCTCAATGTAATGTGCCTGCAGTTTCCATATTTCATAAACTGGTTAAGCTATCTTTTTTAAGAGGTGACAAAGGAGGATTGTTTAGTTAAGCAACTTGCTCAGAGTCACACTGTAGGCAAATGACGGCAGAAGGAATCAAACCCTGCATGTTAGGCACAGGACGCAGCTCATTAACAGCTAAGAGTTTCATCCCCCTACGCTAACTGCCTTCATATGCAGTAGGCACGCTTTTCTTCAAAACTGGAAGCTACGAATACAAAGTGATGTATTTTGTTTAATGTGGTTTGTAGATGGTGAGAATTTATATTGAAATGTAGAGCAATTAGACCTAAGGCATATTCCAGCTGTGGAATCAGAAGAGTTCTTACTAACGCTTGACGTATGACTCATGCAAATGTAACATTTAACAAGATTACTTAAAATAATCCCAAGTAAATTGTTTAGTCTCAACAGAATCAGACTGTTTAAACATGAGTAAAGTAATCTACCATTATTACTTTTATTTCAGGAACACCCACATAAACACAATGAATTTTCCTGTTATATGTCATGCTGTTGTTTAATGAAATATTGTTGACATAGCCATACTGGACCCTTTCTAATATAACCCATAACAACAATATTATTGCTGCCAGTTCTAGATGCCAGATTATTTTTAATACATATTTTTGTACATTTTGTTTGTGTATGAATTTGTAAAATAAATAAATTCCTACCATTCACTTGTGGGAGAGTGCCAGGTAAAATCCCTACACATAGTCAGTGTCATTTTCACAACAGCTGGTATACTGGCATTTGTGCTGGAAGATCAAAAGGCTGTGAGTTCTAGTCCTGCCTCAGGCAATTAGTTTATTTTTCAATTACTGAAACTACAGTGCAGTTTTAGTTGGCGCTGCACTCCTGAGTGTGCCATCCTTCTGGTAAGATGTTAAACAGAAGTCCCATCTGACTGATATGGTGGTGCTGCACTCCTGAGTGTGCCACCCTTCAAGTAAGATGTTAAGCTGAAGTCCCATCTGACTGATTTGGTGGTGCTGCATTCCAGAGTGTGCCATCCTTCCAGTACGATGTTAAGCTGAAGTCCCATCTGACTGATTTGGTGGTGCTGCATTCCAGAGTATGCCATCCTTCAGGTAAGACATTAAGCTGAAGTCCCATCTGACTGATTGAGTGGTACTGCACTCCAGGGTGTGCCATCCTTCAGGTAAGATGTTAAGCTGAGGCTCACCTGACTGAGTTGGTGCTGCTGCACTCCTGAGTGTGCCATCCTTCAGGTAAGATGTTAAGCTGAAGTCCCATCTGACTGATTTGATGGTGCTGCATTCCAGAGTGTGCCATCCTACAGGCAATATGTTAAGCTGAGGCTCACCTGACTGAGTTGGTGGTGCTGCAATCCTGAGTGTGCCATCCTTCCGGTAAGATGTTACGCTGAGGCTCACCTGACTGATTTGGTGGTGCTGCATTCCAGAGTGTGCCATCCTTCAGTTAAGACATTAAGCTGAGACCCACCTGACTGATTTGGTGGTGCTGCATTCCTGAGTGTGCCATACTTCTGGTAAGATGTTAAGCTGAAGTCCTATCTGACTGAATTGGTGGTGCTGCATTCCAGAGTGTGCCATCCTTCTGGTAAGATGTTAAGCTGAGGCCCACCTGACTGAGTTGGTGGTGCTGTACTCCTAAGTGTGCCATCCTTCAGGTAAGATGTTAAGCTGAAGCCTCATCTGACTGATTTGGTGGTGCTGCATTCCAGAGTTTGCCATCCTTCAGGTAAAAGGTTAAGGTGAGGCCCACCTGACTGAGTAGGTGGTTCTGCACTCCTGAGTGTGCCATCCTTCCGGTAAGTCATTAAGCTGAAGTCCCATCTGACTGATTTGGTGGTGCTGCATTCCAGAGTGTGCCATCCTTCAGGTAAGACCTTAAATTGAAGTCCCATCTGACTGATTGGGTGGTGCTGCATTCCAGAGTGTGCCATCTTTCAGGTAAGATGTTAACCTGAAGTCCCATCTGACTGATTTGGTGGTGCTGCACTCCTGAGTGTGCCATTCTTCAGGTAAGATATTAAGCTGAAGTCCCATCTCACTGATTTGGTGGTGCTGCATTCCAGAGTGTGCCATCCTTCAGGTAAGACGTTAAGCTGAGGCTCACCTGACTGAGTTGGTGGTAGCTCTGGTGGAAGTTGAAGATCCCATGTCATTTACCAAAAAAAAAAAAAAAAAAAAGAGTTGGGGATTTCTCCGGTGACTTGACCAAGCTTCCCCTAGTCTGGTTCTCCTCAAGAAAGAGGCCACCATCCTAGTGAGACTAACCCAGTTAACAAAAGATCATAGGATCATAAGAAGTTACTAGGCTATTGGCCCTGAGGCCCTTACAAGCCTTGCCAATAATTTAGCCCATGTTCCAACTAGTCAGCACCCAATGCCACTGTCCAACATGGACATAGGTGGAATCCCAGGGGTGTATTTCCTGTTCCCCATCCAGTTATCCAGGTTGCACTTAAAAAGGTTTAATGAGGTACTCTGCTTTACATAGAGAGGGAGTCTATTCCACAAAGGGGGGAGTCTCTGGGCCACAAATCTGTCCCACCAACAAAGTATAAATTAGACAAAATAAGTAGAATATGAAAATGAAAAGTGTGGCATTGTGGGTATCACACAGCTAGGTCAGGCTTTTTATTAACATGAAATAAGAAGACAAAAGGTCAGGAAAAGCTTAAATAACTGGAATCCATTTTATTACTTGAGCCACTTGAAGATATTACGTTTTGCATGTTATCTGAAATGCTTTCTTTCAAATTTGTCTAAACAGTCATAACACAGAGTACAATCCAACCTGTGAGCTAATGGGAACTTTATTTTTAATAAATGTAATGTATAATTTATGAATTATGCTCCATGGCCCCTACACCCTGATTTTCAGCCTAGCCAATGGTCACCTCATGCTTTCTACCTGCTCAGAAGTACCTGATATTACTTTGTGGGGCAGTCATAACCACATCTTCCTAGTGAAATTGACCACAGAATAGAGAATACAAATGAAGAAAAGTCCCGATCATAAGATCAGGTTATGAAGTCATTTTACTGTTATATATTTTCCATTTTTTTCAGAATATGACACAAAACTGCTTATGGGAAATTCATGGGCTTTCTGTGGGGTACCTGTAGCTATATTTTACAATATTGTATTACCCTTCCATTAGTGGGGTGGCAGGTTCAATTCTTACCGATGGCATTTTAGTGGACCAACATTTTATAAACAAACTATTCAGAAATGTGTGCTCCATGATACTTTTAGCAATGCAATCTTTTCAAAGCATGGTTTGCAACATGTTTATAGCAATGCTCTGTTGTCAAATTTGTAAATACAATCATTTTAAACTGTGTGAATCTAAATGTTTTATCATATGTCAACGATTCTATCTGACCTTTGAAAAAAAGTTTATTTTGAAGAAAGTATCTGTCTTTCAAATGGTCTGTTAAAAATGCATTACCATTTACTAAAAAAAGTCTCAAAACCTGAATTAAACTCTCTGATTTTCTTTCCTCCATCTGCTGTATCAGCAATACAACAAGAAATGATCATTTGGCCTCAATTTCTTTTATGTGATAGCAATTTGGAATGAATAAAGGGACATGGTAGTCCTCTAGCATTTTTTTCCTTGGCCGTTCTTTTGGCATTAACAAATCGTTTCATTTTTTTCTTTCCTGCAGTTTCTTGTCCAAGCAACTTAATCTGTTTTCACCCTGGGTTCAGCTAGCAAAGTGCCTTTTTCCTGAAAGTGCGTCGAACAACAATCTTGCTTCTGTAGGTCCGATACTAGGCTGTTCTGAATGTATACAGCCTCTCAACAGTCCTTGCAAGCGTTCTGCCCAGCTGATATTGTATGACATCCTCTCCTATTTCCTAAAAGTTGCTGCTGAAGTAATTGCCCTCCCTGTCTCCATACTAATACATTGTTCCATCTCAGAATGCCATTTCCCCCAACTCTGGAAGAAGGCCTTTATTATCCCTTTATTATCCCTCTCCATAAAGGCGGAAATAACAATGACATCCCTGTCACCCTATCGCCATCCTATCCCCTATTTCTAAACTACTTGAGAAGTGTGTCCATCAACAACTCTTACCCTATCTCATCAATAACCAGCTTATAACCCCCATGCAATATAGCTTTAGAGCAGGTCATAGTACCTCCACTGCCCTTCTGTCCTTCCTTGAAACAATCAACAAAGCCCGCGACTCCAGACACCTCATATCCACTCTTTCCCTTGACCTCTCTAAGGCCTTTGACACCATTTCCCACAACCTGCTTCTTTCCAAACTCTCTAAACTAAACCTATCCTCCTCCTCCATCCACTGGTTCTCAAGCTACCTCACAACAGGCAACAAACAATTAAATGGAAAATAGCTACCTCACCCTTCCTCAGCACATCCGCAGGCATCCCCCAAGGTTCCATTCTAGGCCCCCTATTATTCAATATATTCATAAATTATTTCTACCATGCTATCCCAAAATCCAGCCTTATTCAATATGCCGATGATTCCACTATAATCTGTTCCTCCCCTTCTATTACAACTCTCAGTAATCTAACGCAAGCCTTCTCCTCAACTGAACAGTGGATGCTAGACAATCATCTTGCCTTGAATGCATCCAAAGCCAAACTTATGCTGTTCAACACCTCTAAAACCTCTTCCCTAGACAAACAATCCTTCAGAATTACCAGCAAAAATAATACCCCCTAGAACTAGTCTCTGACACAAAACTGCTAGGAGTTATTATCAACGATCAACTAAAACTCGACAAGCATATACAAGCAAACATAAAAAAAACATAGAAAACTAGATATATGCTCGACCATCATAGTTAATTTATCTTTCCCATCACCAGGATTACACTAGCCAGTACATATCTCATCCCACCCTTTTATACAGCGTTCCCATCCTAACTAGCCTTCATTCTTCCTTTACTACAAAACTCTCATCCTGTTATAACAAGATATCAAAATTTGCTGCTGGTCATAGAGCCTCCTCCCACCACTGTAAATCCCTTCACCAACTAAGTTGGCTAGAGCTACCTAACCTCCTCACCTATACCTAGCTCATCCAAGCACACAAACTCATTCACAACCCATCTCTCTGCCCCTCCCTAGCAAACACTTTTGAAATGTACAAACCAGATAGATCACTAAGATCTAATTGCCAAAACCTAATTAAATTGCATAAGCCTTCATGTCCAGCTGGGAATCACCTGATGTCCTTCTCTCTAGCACGCCTCTGGAACTCCCTCCCTCTCCCTATCTGCACCATCAACAGTCTTTCCTTATTCAAAACCTCACTGCACTCACCTTACTTCTGAATGGAAATGCTCTTGCTCTCATCCAACCTAAATTCAGACTATTCTGATGTGTTAATTCTTCCAAACTCATTTCTTGCCACTCACTACCTACTATAGTACTACATCCTCTGTGATGTTCATAGGTTCATAGGTAGGTACTAGACTATTGGCCCTAGGGCCTATATAAGCCTAGCCAAAGGCATCCTGGCGTTCGCCACCCAAGAAAGTTATTTTCCTGTGCCACTGTCGAGCAGAGCCACAGAAGTGATCCCTGGGGTGAATTTCCTATCTCCCATCCAATTATCAAGATTTTTCTTGAAGAGTGCTAATGAGGAGCTTTGTTTGATATAGATAGGTAGTTATTTACCTACAACTGAAAGATCCCCCACCACAATCTCAAAAAAAAAAATTGTATTTCCAACTGGATGTTAGTTGTTGAATATTTTTTTTCTTTGGGAATGTATATCTTTTTCTTTTCTGCACTATGTAACATTTACTTGAAAAATGGATATGTGTATACATGATATGCATTTGTACTTGGCTGTACCATGTACTACTATGGATTTTATACTTCCTTCCCATGTATTTGTATTTTTTTTTCTGGAGCTTTTCTCCCCAGGAATCCATTGAAAACGGGCTCCTTGTAGCCCAATGGACTTTTCTGGAAAACAAACAGCAAATAAATAAATAAATAAAATGTGAACTGTTCTATTAACCTATCTGCTTGTAGCTACAGGGAAGTCCCTGTCCTGTAAATAATGCCCTGGTTGTTACAAAATTCCTTTAACTGATTGATACTGAAGGAGAGACTATTGTCATGTTTTAGTATTTTTTGTATGTTAAATGCAAATATCTTATCAAGATCAAGTATCACTACATAAAGGAGGTAGAAAACATTAGCTTTACGATGACAAAGTTCAGCAGCTATTAATGATTAAATAATTTCTTGAGTACAGGTCCATAAAATTAATGTTGAATCACTCCATAAGTCCTTCAGAAGTTCTAACATTTTTACTGAAGCAATCTGATTGTACTGTGTATTGGTTTGATATCAATGGCAGTCTTTCATTTTTCTCCACTTGTTTTGTACTATAACGTCCATTTTGTTTTTTCACACTGTTATCTTCTCTTATTACATGGACACATTTATTTACTGTTCCTTATCACTACTCTTATCACCGTTCTGAAGATTCACTACAAGAGCACAAGTCACAACCACTCAGAAAACACTGAGCCAAACAGGGACTCCAGCATCTTGTAGCTTGTAGGATCGTAGGAGAAGCTGCTCATGCTTAACCTCAAATATGAGTTCACGTAAGCAGCTGTGGGGGGGTTAGGATTAGACAGTTGGGGGCTTACTGTTAGGGAGTGGGAAGGGAGTTTTATGTTTAGGGAGCAAGATGGGAGTTTTAGGGTTATGGAGTTATTGGGGAATTTATGTTTAGGGAGAGGGACTGGAGTTTTACGTTTAGGGAGTGATCAGGGAATCTAGGGTTAGGATGAGGAGGTGGCAGATTAGCGTAAGGGAGTGAGGAGCCGAGTTGTGGACTGTGTAAAAGTCTTAGTTTTAGAGTTTATGTTCTGGTAGAGCTAACAAGTCTTCTAGGGTTAGTTGTGGGGAGAGGCTACATAGAAATGATTGCACGGTACTAGCACATGAACACTTGTGGAAGACCCCTGTTTCGATAAGTTATAATGGGTCTGACTGTAGATAAGCTTTAATGTCTTTTGTTATTGATTTCTTAAGTTGCTCAGATATATGCTCTCACTACTTTGGTTTATCATCTGAACTTTTTCCTTTTGTCCAGCTTTGCAAAGTGTTTGTGCTTCTTGAATATGGAACTCAATTATCCAAGGTTGGCATTGTTCCATATATAGATATTGACAGCCACATTATTGTCATTGTTTTCTGTATTTTTTTCTTTTTTTTCTTTCTTGCATTTATATATTTTCTTTTATAGGTTCATAGGTTGTTACTAGGATAACAACCACTAGAGCTATTACAAGCCTAACTGCACACCCAAAAGACATTTGGATACTGAGTATCATGTGTGCCTATAAGGGAGGGGGCATGTTAGTATGGACATACCTAAGGGTTCTGTGGGTGGGTGTTAGGATAATACTTTTCTGATTAACATCCTGTGTCAGTAAGGGACATGGGGGCCAAACCAGGGATGAATTTACATCCAGTTGTCAAGGTTTCATTTGAATAGGGTCAAGGATGAACTCTGCTTTACATGGGCAGAAAGCCTATTCCATAGCACAGGGATCCTTTCAGACACATCTCTGTCTCTCCAGCACATTTTGTTTATGTCACAAAAGGAGTTCAGATCTCCGGATCTCATGTTTCTGGTGCTGTTTGTTTTGCACATGTGTAATAGATCCATCAGAACTGGATCTGAGGAACCTCTGTAAGCCAGGCAAAGATCCCTTCTCAGCAGCCTGAAGGAGACTGAATACAAAGACAGAACCTTTAGGTGATCAGTATAGGACAGTGTATTCATGACTTGAACTCTGCTGGTGAGAAACATTTGTGTGTTCCAACTATTGTGAATGTCTGGTTAGATACATGCCAAAAGGGACACTGCATTCAATGACAGGCATGATAAGGGCTGAATAGAGTGTACTTTAACTTCCTCTGACCTAGATGCCATAACCTTATGTATAAGATGGGTGACATAGAATGATTTTTTTACTATCTAAGCTACATCTTGATCAAAGGCTAGATTGCTAAAGATGTGTTCCCAGATCCCTTACTACTGGGTCAATTTTTAGGGGCATTTTATTGATGGAGTAATTCATTTGGATTGACAGTTTCCCAGAGAGCATTATAATATGTTTGCCATTTAATTTTAGGCCATGACTTTGACACCAGTCATTTGTGTGTATTAAAGCTTCTTGTAAGATGTTGGTTTCTTGGGGACAGTCTATAAAGTCTCTGAATTTACAGTCGTCTACAAACTTGGTGAGCCAGAGGGCTAGAATGTTAACCTTTACTTCCACGAAGTAGATGCCAAACAGGAGCATCTTCCATCTTCTTTGATTTTACCTTTCATTATCAGTTCTGTCTCTTGTCATCTATGTCACTGACTTCTTTTTTAATGCTTCTGTTTTCTTTGTTTGGACTTCTGATATATTTAGTGACGACAAAGTTAGCAGATTTCCCTGGGTCAGTTATGAATCATTTAAAGCTTTCCTGCTTACCATTGTACTGGTATCAGATTGTATTATCTGAGATTTTATTTCTTTATTAATGTCCGAAAACTTGCAATACTTCACTAGTGCCCTTATCCTAATACAGTACATCTTTATGGATGAATCTTCTCTTTGCTTTGCTTTCACAAACTTATATTTCCTGAATTCTACATCTTTCATGACTCAGTCATTTATGCTATTTGTATTTGCTACCCAGTTAAAGCACTGATTGATATGGACCTTTTTTGATTCATCTGGTTAAGTGACTTTAGGCTATATATCCCATTTTGGGGCCTGTCATTTAGTCTTACTGTTGCTTCATATACTGTACGTCATATACTTCTTCTCCCAATATGTGTAAAAGTAAAGGTTTTAGTATGTCACCTTTTGAGACATTAAGGTACTAGCATAATTATTCAGTTTGGATACTTACATCTTCCATTTTGAGTTTATACTATGGGTTTAGATCTACTGCATGGGCAACTCTTCAGGGGCAATCTGTGCCTTACCTTTCAGGACAGAAATCCAAGACCTCTTATTTCTCAGCAAATCAGACAGTCCACTGAACACCAGAGCCAGAGATCTGTACCTGCTTCAACAAATAAACAAATCGCAGTGGAGAGACAGATTTATCACATAACAAATACTACAAGGATTTCAGTACTTGGGGTGAGCAAATTTACATTCCTACTCTGCACTGGTTCCAGGTCAGGATATTCCATTGTAAAATAAATGTTTGTAAATCAACAGCAATAGTATGGGCTTCAAAGCTGGCAATGCTCAGGGCAAGGTGCTTTCCTGAATCTGGAAATATAGAGCTGATAAGTATATTTTTTGGAACTTTGTTCAAAGTTGGTGGCTCTTGCAGTTGCTTGCCCCTTCTGAAAATTTGATAAGGGACACTCCTCCCAGTCCCATCTCTTTAGCTCATTCTACCTAATACAAAAATCATTTGGGAAGGCCGAACCCCTTAGTCCCTTAACCTTGAATTATCTTCTGTTCCTGCTCTCTCCCTTTTTACTTTATACAAAAAAAAACTTTATTCAGCTGCTTGTATTTTTATAATTTGTGTTTCGTCCTACTATATTACTTCATCTTGCTTTGCTTTTTCCTGCTACTTGCTGCCTGTTCTCTAAAGTGTTCAACTGCGTCTTTTCTGTTGCATTTATTACTGCTTGTTTATTGCCTGTCTAAACTGTGAAGTGTTATTCTTAAGTGTTATTCTAAGCTCTTAGTTTTGGTTTAAGCACTTGGGCTTTAGGCCCACCCCTTAACCTTCCCTCGCCTTTCTCCCTCAGATTCTGACAAGTATAGATGGACAATTTCTTACAGTTTCTCCTGCCAGTCTGGTTGATATGTGCATCCTATGACAGTGTAGCAACTGCCTCGTGTACATGGACAACCATCTACTACTTACCACCTAGGAACACAATTTATGAGAGATGCGATTACATTAGGAACCTAGACTCCAAGCTCTGTCCCCCTCATGCCAGTATATCTGGTACTGAAAAGGTTGTCAGCACAATCACTACACGTCAAACATCACCCAAAACTACACAACACACACCTACATATGTGGAGGTCCTCCACATAAACATACCCAAACAAAAGAGACCTCCGAGGCAAAAGCACACACTTTCTTCACAGCCCTCCACACCACATACCATGCATAGTCCACACACCTGTGCCTCACAGCCACTAAGGCTTCACCATAAACCCAACATATTAGTCATAGGAGACTCCATTGTGAGACACACAGATGTGCCTCTCACCAGGTTGGATAAGGACAAAGCCAAGGTTAATTGTCTGTCAGGTGCCAGAATCTGCCATATCACACATGCACTCAAGTCTCTCAACAACAGGTACTGTTATGACTCTGTTATAGTCCATGTTGGCAGGAATTACTTGAGACATACCTCTCTGGACTATATGAAGAGAGACATGATTGAGCCCACTGATTATGTGTCCCAAGCAGGTATGTCCCTAGCCTTAAGCAGCATTCTGCTGTCACCCAGAATTATGCCTCAATACAAACAGAAAATGATTGACTTTAACAACTGGCTTAATTTCTGGTGTCATCCCAGGGGGATACAGTACCTGACACCCTAGGAAGATATGATCAACAGACCACAATGTTTTGCCAGAGATGGCTTGCATCTGTCTCACCTGGGCTTCAGGCTTCTAGCAAAGGATCTTGCCTCCCCTATAGTGCCTTTTTAGGAAAAGTGAGGAGGTTAAAACTACCAACATAAAAATTTCAACAAAACACAAATTAAAGGTCATGCTGCTAAACACTAGGAGTCTAAACATGAAACTGCACTCATTTCAAGCATTCATTTTTCTTCTTCTTCATCTTTCGGCTGCTCCCATTAGGGGTCGCCACAGCAGATCAACTGTTTCCAATTCTTCCTGTCATTGCAAGCATTCCTAACCCTGTAAAATGTTGATATCTGTGCAGTCACAGAAACCTAGTTCAAAGCTGCAGAGAGCACACCAGCTTTATCTAGTTTCTCATCCTATCATACATTCAGACCCCAAACTGTGATCAGTAAAGCCAAAGGAGGTGGAGTTTCAATATATAATAAAGACACACACACCTCCAGGCTGGTCAGACAGTATGACGCACAGGAGACACTCCAGGAGCAGTTAACCATTGACAAGACCCCTATACAAATCATAGCTAGCTACCGCCCCCCAAATCTGACCCAATATGCCCAAACTGCCTATCTAGACCTCTTCGAATCTATCAAGATTCAACCCTTTATCCTAATCCTGGGTGACTTTAACTACCCAAACATAGACTGGAAGAACTACTCATACCAGAACTAAAATGCCCAGAGATTCCTCAGTTTTGTCAATGCAAATGCCTTGGAACAACTAGTTGATACCCCCACAAGGGGTGATAATATCTTGGACTTGGTATTAACCAACATAAATAACCACTGCAGCATCCCTGCAGTATCATCCTCCCTGGTAAGATCCAACCATAAAGCGGTCACTAGGAACAAACAACCCACTCTATGCTGTTGCCTCAAACAAATCCACAGGCATGAAATGATCCAAAATATTTGTAAAAGCATTGGTTTATTACTCCAGCCAGTCAAAGCAGTAAAATAGCTTAAAAACCATAAAGAATAAATAGAACACAACTGTAGTGTATCCAACACAGTGAAGCGCTTTTGTCCTGCTCTAGGACTTCTTCAGAACTGTTTGCTAAAACCCACTCCCTCTTTTATACTGACAATTAACTAATTAAAATTTGAATCATGTTAACCCTATAGAATCTGTTAAAAAGTGTGTAATAAATTTGAATGTTTCTGTGAATGACAGCAGTGTTGTTTACTGAACTAGGTTATTTTCTAATCCAAAATAGCAGCCCTATGTTTCAATTCAGGTTTTATAGATTCATTGTCATTGATGCCTGGGGTTACCGTGGCATTAAGTCTCAATTGCCACCTCATTTCTGCCCCCTCCAAGTTGTTTTTCCAATTACTCCCTCTCGGATTACTACCAGTAACTTCCAGAATACCAAATAAGAAAGAGTGATTGGGATTATTTTTAATATGCCTGTATATGGCGTTATTTTCATCATGTTTTCTCACAGCATACAAATGCTCATAGATCCTCCTTCTAAAAGTTCTTTCGGTTTTACCTATGTAGAAATGTTGACATTCCTGACAGATAGCTATATATACCAGTCCTTTCGTAATACAGGACCCTGCTGCTAATTTTATCTCCCTATCCCTTACTTCCAGCCATAATGAGGTTCCCACTAAGATGTACCTACAATATTCACAAGTTCCACATCTAGCTGTCCCTCTCACATTGTTCTTAACATTAATGGGATGTTCCAGTAACATTTTTAAATTGTAGTTAGTTTTAAAAACAAATGTTGGTTCTTTTCCTACTGTAGCTAATATTCCTCGTTCCCTTTAAACAACACCCAGTTTTTCTTGACAATGTCCCTAATCTTACTACTTGTTTCTCCATAAGTCACCACCATGGATTGGGTATAACCTTTCCTTGTCTAATTTCCCTCTCCTTCACTAAATAGGATCCCAGCAGGGGTTTATACTTACTACCCCACTTGCTAATAACTTGCTCACAAATTGGTAGTACAAATTCTAAAGGGTAACCTCTTTCAGAAAAAATGTTACTAGTGTGCCCATTTCTCTTTACTATATCAATGTTAGAACACATTCTTGCTACCCGGACCATTTGATCCTTTACTATGTTTCTTTTTGTGTATAGCGGGTGGCTACTTTTAAATTCTAAGTAATCATTTGAAAAAGTGGGTTTTCTATAAATTTGAGATTCAAATTTCTTGTTTTCATAATGTTTGTTAAGTAAAACATCAAGATAATTGATACTGTCATTATTAGAAGTACCAGTGAATTTAAAATATTCGCTTAAATTATTTATATATTCCATAAATTCTTCATGTTTATCTCCCATCTTCCATAAAATAAAAATATCGTTCAGGAAATGCAAGCAGTAAATCCAAAACATAGAAAAAGAGAGGTGTTAAAAATGTATAACCTCTCCCACCCATACATTACAAACTTTGCAAAAAATGGTGTGCAACTAATACCCATGGCTATACCATTGACCTGACGATAATATTCTCCTTCAAAAGTGAAATAATTATTTTTTAAAATGATTTCCATTAGTGTCATAATAAAGGTCACCACAGTATTACTTAATGATGTTTTTTCCACTAATACTTCATAAAAAAGCTCTAAGCCAGTTTCGTGAGGTATCGAGGTGAACAAGTCAACCACGTGAACAACTCAAACTCATTGAAAATGTATCCTGTTTGATTCTGCCCAAAAAGTCCCAAGAGTCCCTTAACACATGTTCTATAGGGACCAGGGACTCCCTTACTATTCTGTCGACAAAAAAACCCTAAAGAGTAGGTAGAACTGTTTTGACAAGTTATAATCAACCTGTATGGGAGATCCATGATGTCCTTGCGGACTTTCGGTATCCCAAACACAACCGGAATAGTTGGGTTTTGATTCACCAGAAAACCATATACATCTTCATTTATCACACCTTGCAATAATGCATCTTCTAACATCATCTGAGCTCTCCTATGGGAAATATTTATTTCATTTTTAGAAACACTTTGGTATTTCTTTTCCTGCTGTAACATGGAAAAGATCTTGTTATTATAATCTTCCTTATTGGTTATAGCCATCCCTCCTCCCTTGTCTGGTTTCATGAACCTCAGCTGGTCATTACTTCTTAATTCCCTCAGTAAACAGCTGTCTTTCCTATTTAAATTAAATTTACTAGGCTTAAATTCATTCAAATACTCAAAAATCTCCTGTGAACAAACTTTATCAAAAGTTCCTATTAAGGGGTGAAGTGGTGGGTTAAAACAACTTTTTCTTCGGAACCATTCCTTCTCCCTAGCTGTGTTGTTGTCCTTAAACATATATTTTAGGTCCATTTCCCTTGTAGAAAGTTTTAATTCAGTTAACACAGAGCTTACATCTTCTTTTTTAGAGGGAACAAATTTAATACCTTTCATTAGTAAGGTGAAAATATTCTTATCAATATTAATACCAGCGTAATTAAAAATATTAAAACCCTGGTAAGACAGCAGCAACCCAGCAAAAGAGCTATAAATGTCTACTTCCTGCCCCGATTCATTAAGTGTTACTTGTAGCTGTTCTTCCTCCACTTGTTCTGCGGCAGGAAACCTTTCCCCCAATAGGACCCTGAGGTAAAAAACATCATGGTTCCTGTAGTTGTTTCTTTTATTTTGTAATCTCTCGGATCTTCTTAGAGGTGGGTATTCTTGATCATACACACTTTCCATTACACTTTCTCTATGAGGATTGCCCTGCCTGTTATCGAACATTTCAGCCCTTGAAACATTGTCTCCTTCATAGCTTTCACCAAAGTAAGATTTTGGGAAGGGATAAGCTGTCT
The DNA here is from genome assembly GCF_019279795.1 of Protopterus annectens. Classification (NCBI taxonomy): domain Eukaryota; kingdom Metazoa; phylum Chordata; order Ceratodontiformes; family Protopteridae; genus Protopterus; species Protopterus annectens. The sequence goes on from NC_056740.1 coordinate 475,357,590, forward strand.
GATTTCTATACTCATTCTCATCCTTAGCTAACTTTCTTTTTTTCCTTTCAATATTAATTTCTACTTGTTCCTCAACTTTGTCAGAAAACATATTATAATTCACAGAAACATTGTTAAAATGAACATCATTTAAAATAGCTTTGTTACATTTCTCAGTATCAACAAGCATTTCTTTGACCTTATTATTGTTTAACTTAATAATAAATTCCATCATTTCGAACCCATGATGGTCAAACATTTCATATATTTCATCACATTCTTTCTGTCCCCTATTAAGTCCATTAGGGAATTTATAAACCCTTAATCCCTTAGGTACTTTGCGGTTTTTAATGCATTCTGCGAAATATGCATTATCGCATTGTAAGTTACGTACCTTACAAAGCGATTGTTCTAAATCATTGAGTTTTTTGTCCATGTTCTCATCCACGTCTTCTGTGTGAAAGTCGAACAACCTAAAGTCACTATTGAACCAGTACTGGAATCGATTTACATTATACCCCACAGTCTCTGAAGTTGGTTTCTGTCCACAAGGAATAGAGCTGGTCGTGGCCATTGTTAACATCGCCATGTTTCCCCTAGAGCCTCGATTTGTCGCTCCTGATGACGATTCACCCACAACACTGTCTTGTCGGCTCCCTTTGACCTCAGAGTCCTGTGCCTTCGGGTGTTGTAGTTTCTCAACAGCTTCCTGCAGTTGAATTACTTTATTTGTCAGTGTGAGAACAAGCTGAAAAATATTATTGTCCTTGAGAACTCCGTTCTCAGAGTTGGTTAAGTTATTTGATCCATCCAAAGCATTTTTCTCTTCGAACACAGAAGGCATACCAATATCACTCATTTTCCTGCCCAGTCAAAAAGGAAAATTCTTGGTGTTTCAACTTTTTGAAAAGTCTGTTGGGTCTGGCAACATGCACCACTGGTAAAATAAAACTGTAGAAACCAAACCACCAGTGACCAGAGTGGAGAAAACACCACAAGGAACAAACAACCCACTCTACGCTGTTGCCTCAAAAAAATCTACAGGCATGAAATGATCCAAAATATTGGTAAAAACATAGGTTTATTACTCCAGCCAGTCAAAGCAGTAAAATATCTTAAAAACCATACAGAATAACTAGAACACAACTGTAGTGTATCCAACACAGTCAAGCGCTTTCGTCCTGCTCTAGGACTTCTTCAGAACTGTGTTTGCTAAAACCCACTCCCTCTTTTATACTGACAATTAACTAATTAAAATTTGAATCATGTTAATCCTATAGAATCTGTTAAAAAGTGTGTAATAAATGTTAATGTTTCTGTGAATGACAGCAGTGTTGTTTACTGAACTAGGTTCTTTTCTATTCCAAAATAGTAGCCCTGTGTTTCAGTTCAGGTTTTATAGATACATTGTCGTTGATGCCTGGGGTTACCATGGCATTAAGTCTCAATTGCCACCTCATTTCTGCCCTCTCCAAGTTGTTTTTCCAATTACCCCCTCTCGGATTACTACCAGTAACCTCCAGAATACCAAATAAGAAAGAGTGATCGGGATTATTTTTAATATGCCTGTATATGGCGTTATTTTCATCATGTTTTCTCACAGAATACAAATGCTCATAGATCCTCCTTCTAAAAGTTCTTTCGGTTTTACCTATGTAGAAATGTTGACATTCCTGACAGTTAGCTATATATACCAGTCCTTTCGTAATACAGGACCCTGCTGCTAATTTTATCTCCCTATCCCTTACTTCCAACCATACTGAGGTTCCCACTAAGATGTACCTACAATATTCACAAGTTCCACATCTAGTTGTCCCTCTCACATTGTTCTTAACATTAATGGGATGTTCCAGTAAATTTTTAAATTGTAGTTAGTTTTAAAAACAAATGTTGGTTCTTTTCCTACTGTATCAAATATTTCCTGTTTCCCTTTAAACAACACCCAGTTTTTCGCGGTCACTTTCGAAGTCACTGTGTCCCCCAACCCCCCCCCCCCCCCAGTTAGGATCAGACATAAAAACTTCTCCAAAGCTGATTACAGCTTCCTGAGAGATAGTATAAACAGCTTCACAGTCCCCTACCCCTCTGTACGAACTGGCACCAATATCCAAAACTACATCAAGAAACTATACGAGCATTTACATAGATGCATGGAATCAGGAATACCCGAAAGGACTAAATCATCCTCTGCAAGGAAAAGTAAACCTGTCTGGTGGACATTTGCAATAAATAAACTCTATAACAAAAGGAAAAACATTGCTGTCCAAGACCAAGAAGGAGCAGGTGCCCAACTGCAAGCAATGTCTCAGTAGCCTGAATCAGCAAATAAGAGCACTCGTGAAATCCTCCAAAGCAAACTTCAAGTCCAGACTGGCCACATCTACTAGAGACAATCATAAGGCCTTCTTCACATATGTCTGCAACCTCAAAGGAAGCACCCAGAGCTGTTCAGAATTGGTGGTCAAAGACACCACATATACAAATGCCGTAGATATAGCAAACTTGCTGGCTGACAGATTCAGCCAAAACTTTACCCCTCTGTCCCACCCATCCGTAAATCAGGACATCCCCAGTACCTGCCCCCTTTCCCTTATATTTAGGGAACAGGTCATCACTGCTCTTTCAAAAGCAAAAAATACACCCTCCATGGAACCCGATAACATCCCAGGCTGCCTCCTATATGAACACAGGCAGGAACTTGCAGCACCACTAGGCACCTTATTCAACCAAAGCCTTAGTACTGGCTTTGTCCCAACTGAGTGGAGGACAGCCACTGTCATCCCTTTACACAAAGGTGGAGTGTCCACCGATCCAGGAAATTATAAACCCATCAGCCTAATTATCCTGAATACAACAAAAAAGAGAGATGGCTGGAGGGTAACAACAATAAAAAAAAAAAGTATTTTCAGAAAATGAGACAGGCCAACAGTACAGAATTATAATGCTAATATTCCTTAACCTCTTTCTTCTCCCCTGGCCAATATCTCTACAAATTTCTCCCAGAAAATGATCCCCAACATTACCCATTGGTAAAAGATTGTTTCAGATTCCTAGGTGTTAAAAGTGGTGCTGGAGTCTTACAGATGGCATGGGATGCAAAAACTTATTTTCTGAGAATATATCCCAACCTCCATACCAAATAGAATCTTTTCATCAGGTCCTTTAGTCTTTTTAACAACCATGGAGTCCTAGAACCAGTGCCTTTAAGTCAAAGGAGCTAAGGCTTCTATTCTAGAATGTTTCTAGTAGCAAAGAAAGAGACTTTTTGGAGACCAGTACTAGATATTTCATTCCTAAATATGTAGGTGAAAGTTCCAAAATTTAAAATGTTGACCTTACAAATGAGGTTTCAGAACAAACCAATTTGTCCAGAGACATCTTTGGCAAGGATTTATAGAGTTAAATGTTGTGGATTTTTTTAGGTAAGGGATTTAAGTTTAGGGATGGAGATACCCTTCTTAGTTGGAAAGAGAAATGTTAATTTGTGAAGGGACTTTAGAGGAAGTGAGGTAGATGTAGGGTGGGAATTAGGAGTTTTGTAGTACTAACTGTTGGGAGGGTTGCATTTTGGTGTGAACTTGTTGCCTGCCTCTCCCATTTTTTTTCTTATTATTTATTTGGCAAACAACCCTATCCCTATTTCTACTTCACACTGCCTATCTTCTACCTTATCCACTACTCTTACTGCCCCATCACCTGTACCCTCCTCAAATACTCTCTCTCTACATCCCTCTCTATTCTCATTAAAACCTATACCCACTACCACTATTAAGAAACTTCTTCAGAAACTGAAGCCATGTACTAATTCCCCTGACAACATTCCCTCTTATTTCCTACGTATAGCCGCAGATGCAATTGCCTATCCCATTAGCATTTTAATCAACCGTTCCACCCATGAATGCACTGTGCCCCAACTGTGGAAGCAAGCATTCATCATCCCCCTGCATAAAGGAGGCAACAATTGCAACGTCAACAACTTTCGTCCTATTGCTATTCTGTCCCCCATTTCTAAACTTCTGGAAAAGTGTATCCACCTTCAACTCTTCCCACATCTCTTAGATAACAACCTGCTAACCCCTACACAACACGGATTCAGGCCAAATCACAGCACTATGACAGCCCTCTTGTCCTTTCTTGAGACTGCTAACATGGCATGTGATTCTGGCCACATTGTCTCTACCCTACTACTTGACCTCTCCAAGGCCTTCGACACCATCTCACACAATCTGCTCTTAACCAAACTGTCAAAACTTAACCTCTCTCCCTCTTCCATAAATTGGTTCTCCAGCTATCTATCAAATAGACACCAAGCAGTAATATGGAAAAAGGCCTCTTCCCCATTCCTTAGTACCCCCACTGGAGTTCCCCAAGGATCTATTCTTGGTCCCCTCCTCTTTAATATATTTATCAATGACTTTCACAAATCTATCCCATTTGCAAACATCATCCAATATGCAGATGATTCTACCATTATCTGCTCTGCCACCTCCTCCTCTCTGCTCCAAAAACGTACTCAGGAAGCTTTTTCAATAACTGAACATTGGATGAAAATAAATCATTTAGCACTCAATGCCTCCAAAACAATACTTATGGTATTCACCCCTTCCAAATCCACCTCCTTCAATATAAACTCCTTCTCAATTACCAGCCTAAATAACTCACCCCTAGAACTAGTGTCTGAAACTAAGCTACTAGGTGTACAAACTGACAATCGGCTTAGTTACAACTCCCATCTACAACTAAATATTAAAAAAACATCAAAAACTAAGTATGCTCTACCGTCAGAACCAATACCTTACAAGCTCCTCCAAAATCACACTCGCTTCCTCTTTTCTCATCCCCTCCCTTCTCTATGGGGCCCCATTACTGACTAATCTTCAGACCTCTCTAAAAACCAGCTTTCCTCCTGCTATAACAAAATTGCCAAATTCGCCAACAGCCCACCATTGTTCCTCTCTTCAAAAACTAAACTGGCTCGAATTACCAAATCAACTCATATATATACAGCTGACTTTTGCTCACAAGCTCATTCTTAGCCCTTCTCTTTGTCCCTCCCTGTCTTCTGCCTTCAAAATGCACCTACCAAATAGAGTCCTAAGGTCTAACAATCAAAACATATTAGAAGTACATAAACCATGTCATCCCCCAGGCAAACACTTACTATCTTTTAATCTTGCCCGTCTCTGGAACTCACTTCCACCATCCATTCGTACCACCACTAACCAGTACATGTTCAAAAAATCTCTTCATACATATCTAAGGTCCCAATGGGATTGTTCTTGCTCCCTCCCCTCATAATTCTATGATATCCCATCCTCCCTCACGCTTATGATACATAACTCTACCTATCAAAGCTTATGTTCCCTCAGAATATTTACTCTGTCATGTAATTTTATGTTTCCTTCTGAACAACGTCTCTGAATGCATATCTCATTACTGTTTTCAACTTATTCACCTGACATTATTCCTCATCAGATTGTATTATTTTTGAATGCTTCTTGAACTTTGAGCTTAAATGTTTTAAATGTTTTATCTCTTCTCTGTATAATTATTATTGTAGTTTTTATGTACCTAATTTTTGTCTGTATTGGAGCTTTTCTCTCCAGGACTCCATTGAAAATGGGTTCTTTTGGCCCACTGGACTATCCTGGTAAACCAACTGCAAATAAATAAATAAATAAATTATGGAAGTGGGTATTGGGCAGAGAAGAGGGGCAGGCTTGTCCCTCTTCTGTTCCCCCTCTTGTTGGGGTTGATGCAATGATTTTGGGGATAAAACTGAATGGTATGATGCTGCTTGATTGATACATAAATGAGCAGAGGTACAGACGCTACTTATTTGAGCAGGGTGAGCGGGGAACGCTGCCCTTATGTACATTATGAAGATTTTACAATTTTACATGTTTTGGTTATAAGGTTATTGTGTTCTAGTTAATATTTGAAATTATATAAAAAGTTATGTTTGAAATGAATAAAGGCTGTCGAATGTCAGTTTGTGTTATGTGTATCGTTGAAGGGGAGCGGGACAAATAATGTTACTTCTCATTCCTCACATACGTTACTTGGTAACTCTAGACTCTGCCATAGCCATAGGCTTCAGTAAATTACTTAGGTTCTCTTTTCTTGGTCATATTATCAGTTTTCTGCATTATCCTTTGGGTCTAGCCCCTGTCATAGTTTATTGCAGACTGAATGACATTCACATCTTTCCTTATTTGTGTGACTTATCTTTCTGGAGTCTTTTTCCAGATTTCAACAGCCATTAACATTGGTTATGTCTCTTTTGTATAACCGGGGCTTCCAGGTAAATATTGTAAAAATCTTCCTTGACTCCATATAGATTATGTTTCTGGAATGCCTTACAGATCCTTCCCTTCAGAAGGTCTTTTTAAAACAAGATGAGGTAGATCTTTACCTGGAATTTTTCCTAAACTTCTACAATCAGTCTAAGACTTCTAGAAGAGAATTTCTCAGGATCCTAGAGTTCATGACTTCTATGATTCTCATGACACCTCTTTCCAGATTACACATTAGAAAGATACACTGGTTTCTAAAAAAACACATTTGCATCCTCTAGAGTACCAATTTCCATTTTGGGGCGTTATAAAAAGTGAATTACATTGGTAGAGGCAACATATTCATCTGATCCCAGGTCTCCCTTCTCTTCTCAGACCCGGAACATATCTGTCACAACAGAAGCAGCAGATTTTGTTTGGGGAGCAGTTTCCACAGGGATAAGGGTGCAAGGGCTATGGAATCCTCCAGACAAACAAAAGCACATCAGTTTAAAAGAGGCGTTGGCTGTGATCCATGTCTTGAAGTCTCCCCATCACCTTTGGTCCCCAGGACCTCTTTGAGGGATTACAGACAATACCATAGCCATGTGGTATATCAACAAGCCAGAGGTATAAGGTTGTATCCTCTATGTAGGTTGGCAGTGGTGGTCCTGGGGGTTAGCTTTTCAGTATTCCTTAACAATCCAAGCATTTTACATTCCGTCAGAGTAAAGCAGATAAGCTAAGCAAGACCAGGACAGACACTTATGAACTGAAATTGAATGACAGGTCTTCCAGGAATTGATCCAGTTGTGTGGAACACCTCTAATAGATTTGTTTGTCTCCTTTCGAAACAGACAACTAAACAAGGTTTGTTCCAGGATTCTTGGAAGTAAGCCTTGAAAAAAGATGCATTTTCACTCCCTTGGAAGGAAATGTTCCTTTATGCATGTCCACCCCTACTGATACCCAGGTTAATTCTGAAGATTCAAAGGGATACCCCAAAAATAATTGTGATGACCCCCTTTTTGTCCCAGGCAACACTGGTTCTCCCTTTTTATGGAATTGGCCAAGGACAATTACCTCAAGCTTCCTCACAGACTGCGTCAACTCATACAAGAAAGGAGAAGTCTGATACACCACTCCAACTGACTGCCTGGATGATTCAGTTTTAATACATTTTAGGCACTTATTTCACAAAGATGTGAAGCAGGCACTTGAGAAAAGAAAGCCCGCTACCACAAAATCCTGTGCTGTTAAGTGGAAGTAATTTTCTAATTGCTGCTTAACCAATAACCTGGGGGCCCATGAAGGTTTTTGTACCACTGGTACTCAAATATTTGTCTGAGTTACTTTCCTCGGGCTTTACATATTCCTCTATAAAGGTCCACTTTGTACCATTTCAGCATGTTTTCCCATGGATACTCATTTTTCTTCTCTGTTGTGAAACAATTTCTGAAAGGATAACTACACTATGTGCTGAAGAAATTGATTATGTCACCTTTTGAATCCACCCATCAAGCTGATTTAAGATCCGTGGTTTGAAAAGTTTTTCTCATCATTGCACTGACATCTGCAATAAGAGTATCTGAGTTGCAAGCAATCGTGTATAAACCCTATCTGATTTTCCACAGAGATAGGGTATCTTTAAGAATAAACCCTTCATTCATGCCCAAGTGGTTTCATACATTACTTTAAATCAAGCCATGAATCTTCCAGTTTTCTACCTAAAAACTAGGGAGAAAAAACATTTGCATACACTGTTATGCATAGGCAGGCCAGGCACTGTGTTAACAGAACTAAGTCCTTTAGAAAAGCTGATTTGCTACAAAAAAGGGGCAACCTATGTCTAAACAGATAGTTTCCTTATTGTAGTCCTTGGGTATCATTTTTTTTTTGTTCTTACCATGGCAAATCCATTCCAGACAGTATCAAAGTACATTCTACTACAGCCTTGTCTTATTCAATGGCAAATTACAAAGCGGTGGACTATAGAAGCATTCTGAAGGTAGATATGTGGTCCTCCGTACATACTTTTACAAAGTATGACAAACTGGATTCCTTTTCTAGGTCCAGGTCAAACTTTGGGAGGACAATTCTCTAGGGGATGCAGGATCCATATCCTTCCTCCTCCCCCCAGGATGGCTACTGCAGCAGTGGGAGTGATGAGCATAGTACAGTAGTGCAAATTACACTTACCCGTAACAGTAAATGCTTAAATTCCTCACTGGTGAAGTAGCCACACCCATCCTTGTTTGAATTTCTCACTGGTGCAGTAGCCATACCCATCCTCCATCCCCATGGTTGCTGTAGTCACACCCATCTTCCACACACACACCCCCCATGCTCGGATAGAATTGCAATTTGGATATAAAGTAGGGTTGTGTTTATTTCTTCTTATATGCTTTATTGTTACTATTGATTGGTTATTTCAGGATTGTTCAAGTCTTGTCTCATTATAGGGGCAAGAAAGCCTGAAGAAAGCTTCACTTTCACTACTTATTTCCCTCCTTGGGATTAGCCAATCAGCAGTCAGAGTGAAGGAGTGTTTTTTGAAGCTGGCTGGTCATTGGTTCTTGGATAGGAAACAACCTATATAGCCTAAGTGCCATGGCAGCAGTGAGGAATTTGGACATCTACTGTTATGGGTGCATGCAACTTACACAACTGTAACTTTGAGAACTCTTATGAAAAGTTGTCTCTTGCTAATGAATGTTGCATGAGGCATGTTGACAGAACTGTCGTTTGATATTTGAAAGTTAAGTGGTACCGGAAACCTGATTATATCCACAACAGGTACCAACTATTATCAAACTTTGAGGTGTTGTCTCTTAAAATTAAATCCCTGTTGCAGTAAAAGGGTGTTGTGAAACTCATATGCTATGCAGAAAAATTGTGTGCATATATCTGGTGAAATTGCTAGTATTGAAAATGAGAGGCAAAATTAAGCTTTATGATAAAAATAAAGCAGATGTCAGGAAGGTACAAAAGGATTTGTATATTAACAAGCCAGACGCTGATAAGGAGCAACAGAGTGGGTTTCTAAACCAAAGTTTTAACAATCAGTTAATTCAGACTGCATCCTGTGCTGAGATACAACGTAATACATATCAGATCTAGTCAGGGAATGCTGAAAAGCTAAGGCTGGAAAAGAATGTTGTCATAAGCAAAATGCTATGGAAAAAGATATTGAATCCTTTTACACTACTTGCAACGTATAAATGTGTTCATGCAGGCTAATTTTCAAGAGTCTGTATTGGAAACTAGCAACAAAATGCTGATTTCAAGCAGAAAGTTAATAAGGGTTTCTAACAAAATATAATGGCAGAATGTAGGCGTCTTGTCCCAGTGTATAACAATCATGCAAACTGAAGTAAAGAATTTGTCTGAGACTTGTAATTATAGCCCTGAAGGTGTACGACAGCTGGAGCAATTAATGATTTGGTTAAAAGCTTAACAAATAATCTCAATGTTGGAGCAGGTAACCTTCCAGAGGGATTTCATTTCTTTAAAAGAGGAGGTCACAAGACTGCAAAGAGCCAGATAAACCATTAAGATATGAATGTAAAATCATGAAAGCAGCTACTAAATGCTGGTGTTGTTGTTAAACTTAGATTTAAAATAAATGGTCACTGAAAATAAAGACATACCGACCAGGTGGCTCACTGAAGCAGATGACCATGAGCAACAGAAAAAAGTGCCAAGGTAAAATGGGCTGAGATTAGTACCCCGGCTAAAAGATTGTCGGAGGTTTCTGGACAAGAAGGTAATATGAGTGCAGCTGAAGGATCTGACCACAATGCAACTGGCATAAATGTATAAGCAGATTAATGCAGCCACACAAAATGTAACTGGGCAACTTAGTGCCATGAAACATAAAATGGCTGAGGACTATGGTGCTGTGTTTCAAGAACACAAACCAAGAGGGCAGCTACACCAAGGGCATTATTGGGTAATAGGTTCATAGGTGTATACTAGATTAACGACCACTAGGGCCCTTATAAACATATCTGTGCAATTTAAATGTGACCCACAAATTTCATTTATTTAGGGGTGGTCTGTTGATTGCCTCTGTCCATCAGAGACATAGGCACCAGACCAGAGGTGAATTTCAGTTTACCCATCCATCAGTCCAAGTTTCACTTAAATAGGGTTAGGGAAGAACTCTGCTTCAAATGGATGGAGAGCCTGTTCCAGAGAATGGGAATTGTCTGAGAAAAATATCTCCCTCCAACATGTACTATTTATGTCACAAGTAAAATTTAGGACTTTTAATCTAGTAATTCTGATGCTGTTTGTTTTGCAGGTGTGCAAAAGGTTCATCAAAATAAGGTCCAGAAATGCCTTGTATGCTAGGCAAAGGTCATCTCCCAGAAGTCTATATGATACAGAATAAAGAGACAAGGCTTTGAGGTCCTCAGCATAGGGCATTGTGTTTACTCCCTGCATTCTTTTTGTAAGGAACCTTTGCGAATGTTCCAGTTGATACATGCGTGTTGTCAGGTACATACTAAAGGGGGCATTATACTCTCTTAGAGGCTTGATGAGGGATGAATACAATAGTACATTGACCTGTCTGGTTCTAGATGACATGCCCTTGCTTATAAGCTAAGCAACCCAGAAGGATTTTCTTACTAGCTTGGACACATGTTGGTTGAAGGTTAGGTTACTGTCTACATGAATTCCCAGGCATTGCAACACATATTTCTATAAAGGAGAGTGTTGATGCATATTATTCTCTGCAGGGCAGTGATTCCTACTCAAAAAAATCACAAATACACAGTTATCTCTGTTGTGGAGAAAACAAATGTGATACTTGCAGAAGGCATGGTCCAGGGTATTATAGTCAGCTGTCACCAAGTCCTTTAGTCAGCCAAGGTGAGCATAAACTGGCCAGTATATTGATTATGACCTAGGATTGAGTGGTGGATTTTGTAATGCAGGCAGTTGTAAATGCAGACATGTAATTCAGTGCAGGTATTTATAAATGCATGTATATAATACAATACAGGTATGTAATGCAATGCAGGTATTTATAAATGCGGGCATGTAATGCACCCCAGAGGCAGATGTAGGTCATATAGAGCCTTTACTATCATGTGCTCAGCATGGGCTACACCTGTGCCTAGGGAGCATCACTCTTGTGTCAAGGGGGTGGAGGGAGATGGAGGGAGAGAGCATACCTCTCAACCGCTTAGCGCAAAAAGTCTGGACAAAGCCTAAAATAATGGTTGACTAAGACCCAAAAATAGATACAGATTTTAAATATTGCTCTTATAAACTTAAAAAGTTGCTAGAATAACAGCTTTTATGTTAGCTTGCACTTCCAAGGAATACAAAGTCTGAAATTCAAATGCGTACCATTATTTAAGGACTTCAGTCCTCGGTGATTTCCCAGAAAACCGGAGATTTATGAGGAACACACCAAAAATATCAGGCAAAAATGTGGACATTAGAGGAAGAGAGAGGGATAATAGAGAAACATCTGAAAAAGAGAGATGATTGAAGACAAAACAGAAAAATCTAACACAGTGTGGTGGGTTTAAGGAAAAACATAAAATCTTCCACAAACAAACCATGAGAAACAAAACAGAAAATCGTACGTAGTGTAGTGGGGTACAATAAAAATGTAAAAACTCCTTCCACAAACAAACAAACCACCAAACCAACTTGCACTTTAGCACAAAACAGCAGCAAAGTGCACTAAACATCCTTTGTTTAAATTTTGAGCTACAGTTTCTTATGATTGAAGAGAAACAGTATGGGACTGAGAGAAAAGGGCAGTGTAGCCTGAGGTAGTGGGGGAGGGGGAATGAAAGTGGGAAGTTATGAAGATTTGGTAGGAGTGATAAATCCTTCCTCTGAAGGGATGTGTTAACGTTAGCCAAGAAGGAAAATTTCTTTATGGAGAGTGTGAAAGACTACCTGTATTTTAAATGTAAAAAGAAATCACACCCTGCTCTGGCTCCAAAAACAACAAACACTTTAATATAAGATAAGCACTTTCATCCTGCATCTGTAAAACTTCATCAGATAATTAACATAGACCTGTAATTATTTAAATAAAAGAAAATATCTCATCATGTGGTTCAAATAATTAAAACAGATATTTAAATCTTAAAACAATAATGCCCCTAACAAGTATACGTATACTACATATTAAAACTGTTTATAAAATTCAGTATAATGTAGCACAATCAGGACTCTAATGCTGAGATTCTGATTACCAAACTTCAGCTAAACTCAGTCAGATCTATCTATATTATCTGCATCTATGTCCCTCCAGGAAATAACATCTCTACCATTGAAAACATCCTCTGTTGGCTATCTCTAAACTTACCCTAAGAAACCATTATCCTGGGTGATTTTAACATTGATTGGCAATCCTGCAGCAACAAACACCCTACTATCCATATTAATCTCTGTGGGTTTTCACAAACTATTACCTCCCCCACTAGAATTAACAAATCTAATAAAAAAGAAAGCACCTTAGATTGGATACTCTTCAATAATCAACCCCACACTTATGAAACAGGAACCCTCCCTGACGATGTAAGTGATCACTTACTAACCTATATTATCAGGCTCAAAGCAAATCCACCCACTTGATTTCTGCATTAGTAGCTGTATTTAGAGCACAACCAAAAGCTGTTTGCTGAATTTCCTGTTTGCACTTAATTTTAAATCGTTTTTTTCTTAAAACTTGCATATTTTCTGTCCTTGACCTAGCACTCTTGTGTGGGGTCATTTACTGCACTGTTATAACGTGTGAACCTCTGCTATCTCTGTAAAAAACAAAAACAAAAAAAAAATCTTGCTTTTTTCCCACTTTTCTGAGAGTTAAAAAAGTTCAGTTACAGGCTTGCTGTTCCTGAACTGTTTGAAAGTTTCTGTGAGGCCATTTTTGCTTGGGCTGAAGGAGGGTCTCTCTGTTGATCAGTGGCAGTGACTAACATTGAGCAGCTTCCCTGCCCCCTGTAGAGGTGGTTACTGACTTGAAACTGTAGTTTTATTGGCCACTAGGGGTCATTTCCAAAACTCCTTCATCTTCCTCTCTTAAAACCTAGTTGCCTCGTGGTTTGGGCGTCTTTTCAGGCTTGTTGGCTGTTGGTGAAGCACCCTCCAAGAGGAAAAACGCTGAGAGAAGAAGGGAGCCACTTTTGAGATTTTAAGTATTTTTCTCTGTTTATTTGCTAAGTTTTTCTGCATAGCTGCCTAGCTTGAGCATTTTCTGGCTTGTTAAACTTGATTTCTGTATTAGTAGCTGTATTTAGAGCACAACCAAAAGCTGTTTTCTGAATTTCCTGTTTGCACTTAATTTTAAATTGTTTTTTTCTTAAAACTTGCATATTTTCTGTCCTTGACCTAGCACTCTTGTGTGGGGTCATTTACTGCACTGTTATAACTTGAGATTACTTGTGAACCTCTGCTATCTCTGTAAAAAACCAAAACAAAAAAAAAATCTTGCTTTTTTCCCACTTTTCTGAGAGTTAAAAAAGTTCAGTTACAGGCTTGCTGTTCCTGAACTGTTTGAAAGTTTCTGTGAGGCCATTTTTGCTTGGGCTGAAGGAGGGTCTCTCTGTGATCAGTGGCAGTGAATAACATTGAGCAGCTTCCCTGCCCCCCATAGAGGTGGTTACTGACTTGAAACTGTAGTTTTATTGTCCATTTTGGGTCTATTCCTGCTTCTTTCCAGCCCCTGCTATCCAGCACGCTTTAACGTGCTTTAGCGCGATTTAGCGCGGAGTTGGCACTAGAGCAGCATCGGGCAGCGCCGGTTAAACAAGGTTAAACTCTTTCTGGCTCCAGAAAGTCTGTTCTTCAATTTTTCCCTTAGAACTGCTCTGTTAGGAACCTAAACAGTTTACACCTTCACTAAAAAGTGCAGTACTTGTTCCAAATAGCTTTTTCTTCTCAAAAAGCTCAGCACTTGTCTTATAAGCATATCCCTTGTCTTATAAGCATTCTCTTTGCAGGTCAAGCACTCCTATATTATACAAATCTCTCACTAGCAAAACCCCCCAGGAGTGCCCACTTCCCTGCTAAGCCCGCTACTTTTCTGTCTCATACCAACTCATAATTCTTTCTAGCATGTCGAAGGGTCAGATGCTGGCGTCCTCTCCTGCCCAGTTGGTGAATCTGGGAATTCTGAGACAATGTTACAATTGCCTCATGTACACGGACAACCCTCTCCTCCTCCGATGTAACACTAACACTTGTGAGAGATGCAGCTATTTAGCCAGACTGGAGGCTGAGCTCTCTCAACTCAGGACTGGCAAGACCAGGCAGGAGGAGAAGGCAACTACACACACCACGATACCAGTCTCACATAACTCAACCACACTACTGAATCAAACACATAAACATACTAAGACATACTCGGAGGCTCTGAGTAAAACTTTACCTAAACAGCAGAGGCCTCCAAAGCAGACACCCAAGCAACTGCAAACTCAATACACCACACAAACAACACATAAACAACAAAATCAGTGTGCAAAGCAGTCACTGCCCTTAAGGCCAAATACAACACCAAACATACTTGTCATAGGTGACTCCATAGTCAGACACACTGACGTCCCGCTCACCAGACTGAGTAAGGAGAAGGTCACAGTAAGCTGCCTGTCGGGCGCTAGAATCCGCCACATAACGCAAGCACTCAGGTCTCTCAACAGCAGGTACAAGTACGACTCAGTCATTGTCCACGCTGGTGTCAACGACCTGAGACTAACCTCCTTGGACTACATGAAAAGAGACATTGAGGAGCTCTCTGATTATGTAGCCCAGGCAGGTATGACCCTGACCTTGAGCAGTATCCTACCCTCACCTAGAATGATGCCACAATACAGTGATAAGATGATCAGCTTTAATAATTGGCTTAAATTCTGGTGTCATTCAAAGGGGATCCAATGTCTGTCTTCCTGGGATGACATGCTGGACAAGCCACGCTGCTTCGCAAGGGACGGCTTGCACCTGTCACCCCTAGGCTTCCGGATATTGGCAAAGGCTCTTGCCACCCCCATAGTGCTTTTTTTAGGCAAGGCTCAAATTCTAAACCTACCACCCTAGAACACAAAAAAGGAAAAAAAACTAAAGGTAATGCTGCTCAATGCCAGAAGTCTCAATCTCAAGATGCACGCACTCGAGGCTCTTCTCAGTATGGAGAACATCGATGTCTGTGCTGTGACAGAAACCTGGTTCAAGGCTCCTGAGAGCACCCCAGCACTATCAGGTTTCACCTCATATCATGCGGTCCGGCCCCAAAATCCAGACAACACCAAGAAAGGAGGGGGGGTGTCCATATTCATAAAGGACACCCACACCTCAAGGTTGGTGGCAACGCACGATGCATCGGAGACCATCCAGGTGCAATTAACCATAGGCAAGACTGCTCTGCAATTTGTAGCATGTTACAGGCCACCCTCTCAAACTCAGGAACCTCACATGGCCTTCCTGAAAACATTGGAGGGGATAAATGTATCTCCAAACACCATCATACTAGGTGATTTCAACTACCCTAATATAGACTGGGAACACTACTCAAGCCCAAACACTCTAGCCCAAAGGTTCCTGGAGTTCATAAACTCAAATGCCATGGAACAACTAGTCACCATCCCCACAAGAGGAGAAAACATACTTGATCTCATCATCACGAACATGGGATCACAATGTTCAACACCGAAGTATACCCCTCACTGGTGAGATCAGATCATAAACTAATCTCGCTGGAGGTCCTCATCCCGCCCCTACCTGAAATAAAAAGGACCACAGTGAAAAACTTCTCAAAAGCCGACTTCACACTTCTAAAAACTAGCGTGGTCTCCTTTAAGGCCCCTGAGCCAGTGGTAAACATTACTCAAACCGCTGAATCACTTACAAATGCCTTCTACCAGCACCTACAGGACTGCATGGATCAGGCAATCCCAAACAAAACTAAGACTCTTTGTACCAAAGGCAAGCGTCCAGTCTGGTGGACCCCAGCCATAAACAAGCTCTACAACAAAAGGAGGAAGCTACTACAAGATAGAGCAAAATCCTTGAAAGGTAAGACAACTTTGATCATTATAAGTAAAAAACTAAGAGCTCTCATAAAATCATCCAAGGCAAATTTTGAGAGAAAAATCACCAAGGACTCAAAAGACAATCATAAAGCCTTCTTTAGCTATGTTAGAAACCTAGTAGGAAGCTCCCAGATATGCTCAGAATTAGTTCAAAATGATGTGAAGATTACTGAACCTACACACATTGCCAACATACTGGCTGACAGGTTCAGTGCAAACTTCTCCCCTCCCCCAAAAGGAGAGATATCTATACCAGAGGATTGTAGCCCCCCAAACATCTCCAACGCCCAGGTGAGAACTGCCCTCTCCAAGGCAAAAAACACAGCATCCATGGGACCGGATGGTGTCCCCGGCTGTGTGCTCCATGAACTCAATGAGGAATTAAACCCGCAGTTAGGACAGCTGTTTAATCTTAGCCTCACCTCAGGATACGTACCCAAGGAGTGGCGCACGGCGACTGTGGTCCCACTTCACAAGGGCAGTGCCTCCACCGACCCTGGTAATTACCGTCCCATTAGCTTGATAAGCCTTATCTGCAAAGCCATGGAGAGGATCATAATGGAACTCATAAATAAAGACATAGGGAACTTGCAGACTTTGGATCCAACCCAGTTTGGCTTTGTCAAAGGCAGATCATGCCTTTTAAACTTGGATGACTTTTTCGAGACAGTCACCAAGGCCATTGATGAGGGAAAGGCAGTCCATACAGCCTACCTAGACCTGGCAAAGGCCTTCGACACAATACCCCACTCAGGTATCATCGAAAAACTCATCAGCTTGAATGTAAACCCATACATCACAAGATGGGTTGCAAACTGGCTAAGTGACAGAACCCACAGGGTCAGAGTTGCTGGAGCCATGTCAGACTCAAAGCCTGTCACAAGTGGTGTCCCACAGGGCTCAGTCCTGGGTCCACTCTTGTTCGGCATCTACTTTTCTGAAGTACAAGCAAACACAGGAGGGTTATGGCTGACAAAGTTTGCAGATGACTGCAAACTGGCGCCATAGTCGAAAACACATCTGACACAGATATCCTTCAGAAGGGCCTCACTGAAACGGATAACTGGTGCCAGAGCCATGGCCTAAAGTTAAACGCCAAGAAATGCATAGTCATACCCTTCAGGAAAAACAAGGTTACCCCTAGCTACCATATAGGTGGCAATCCACTGAGCACAGAAGAAGTCATCAGGGATCTGGGGACCCAGGTTGACAGTAGCCTTCGTTTGACACTCATGTTGCTAAAGTAGTTAGGAAAACCTTCTACATTGCCCACCTGATCATGAAGGGATTCACATCTAGATCAAGGGAGGTCATCGTCCCCCTGTACTCATCACTCATTAGACCTATGATTGAGTACAATGCCCCATTCGGAATGTATCTGACCTGACACCTGCAGCAGCTGGAAAGGCCCCAAAAGTTCCTCACCAAAAGGATAAAGGGTCTCAAAAATATGTCTTATGCTGCCCGACTGAAAGAACTCCAGCTCTATTCAGTCTCATACCGCTTGCTCAGAGGTGACCTGTGCCTGACATATAAGGCCATGTCAAACCCAGATTTGATGAATATGCTTCACCTCAAAAAATCTAGATCCCTCAGAACCACAAGGGCGGGAGACTTAAACCTTGACACGGCTATTAATAGAACGTGCTGGAGGGACACATTCATCACCCAGAGACTCCCTATGCTGTGGAACAAAATCCCGGTACATGTGAGGCAGAGTACCTCGCTGGCCTTGTTCAAGAGGAATCTTGACCAATGGATGGGAGATCGCAGATATACCCCAGGGATTACTTCAGTGTCACTGCTTGACAGAGGCACAGCAAAATAATAGGCATAGTTTTATTCAAACTAAAGGGGTGGCAAAAGCCACATAACTATGGGCTAGGCTTATAAATGCCCTTGGGCAGATAGCCTAGTATGAACCTATGAACCTATGAACCTATACCATTACTAGAACAATTAGAACCAAGAAAAACTTCAACTTGGATCTATTTCAACGTGAACTGACAGCATGAAATTGGTCCCCCTTAAAACACCTTTCTCTTGGTGAAGCTGTAGATTACTTTAATACTAAGTTTCTAGACATACTCAACCACCATGCCCCCACTCGGTCTATTAGAATAAGAACTAAATCTGCTCCTTGGCTCTCTAAACAAACTAAGCAAAAAATCCATCTCAGAAATAAAATCTGGAACAAATCTCGCTTAACTAAAACCCTGCTGATCTAAAGGGGTGGCAAAAGCCACATAACTATGGGCTAGGCTTATAAATGCCCTTGGGCAGATAGCCTAGTATGAACCTATGAACCTATGAACCTATACCATTACTAGAACAATTAGAACCAAGAAAAACTTCAACTTGGATCTATTTCAACGTGAACTGACAGCATGAAATTGGTCCCCCTTAAAACACCTTTCTCTTGGTGAAGCTGTAGATTACTTTAATACTAAGTTTCTAGACATACTCAACCACCATGCCCCCACTCGGTCTATTAGAATAAGAACTAAATCTGCTCCTTGGCTCTCTAAACAAACTAAGCAAAAAATCCATCTCAGAAATAAAATCTGGAACAAATCTCGCTTAACTAAAACCCTGCTGATCACCAACACTTCAAACAACTGAGAAATGAGACTAAAAAAGCAATATTGACCGACAAAAAAACTATTACCTACATTCTCAGAAAACTCACCAGAAAAACCCACAAAAGTTCTGGGCAAACATTAATCAGTTACTTCAGCCCGGTCGATCTATCACACCCAACCCACAAGGTACAGACAAAGAGAACCCCAAGCAAATTGCTAATGACTTTAATACCTTTTTCACCGAAACAATTCAAACTCTTGCCAGTCACCTCTCTAGTCAAAATGCAACAATATCTAATTCTAACTCAAACCCACCACCCCCATTTCTTTTCCAACCTGTCCCAACAGCTTATATTCTCTCCCTCATCCAAAAACTCAAACCATGTACTCCCTCTGCTGACTTCCTACCTGCAGAATACTTACAACTAGCAGCCAGATCCATTGCCTACCCTATCTCCATACTAATCAATAGAACCATCACTGAGGGATACGTCCCTAAACTTTGGAAAGTCTCTCATATTATTCCCCTTCATAAGGGAGGAAATTCTACTGAACTCTCCAACTATCATCTCATAGCCCTACTCTCCCCCTTATCTAAGATCATGGAAAGGTGTATCCACAAGCAACTGCTTGACCACCTTCTCCAAAATAACTTGCTTTCTAATACCCAACATGGTTTCAGACCTTGCCACAGTACCACCACTGCCCTCCTTTCCTTTACAGACACCATCAACAACAAACGTAACCTTAACACCCTTTCCTCTGCACTTTTCTTAGACCTGTCCAAGGCTTTTGACATGGTCAACCACCAAATACTCATACAAATTCTTCAATCTCTCTCACTTGACATTCTACCTATTAAATGGTTCAAGTCCTACTTAACTAACAGACATCAAGCTGTACTCTGGAACTCCACTCTATCTACCCATCTACCAGTTAACATTGGTGTCCCTCAAGGGTCCATACTGGGTCTACTCCTGTTTTCTTTATTCATAAATGACCTCCACCAAGCAGTTCCCCTAGCTACATGCATACAATACGCAGACGATTCCATACTTATTTGCTCAGCCACAACTGTATCAGAACTTCACTCTCTGACACAACACATATTTAACTCTGTTGAACAGTGGTTTACACAACGTTGTCTCCTACTTAACCCAAAAAAACTAAACTCCTCCTATTCACACCTACCAATAAATCCCCCCAAATAGACTTTACAATTTTATCTAAAAATGGCACACCTATATCCCAAGATCTTACTACCAAACTGCTAGGCATCACCATCGACAACAACCTTAGCTTCGACACCCATATCAGCAACACCGTGAAAACTATTAATAAAATAATAGGCTCTCTTTACAGAATTAAACCCTACCTCACTCCAGCAACTAGAATAACAATTGCCCACTCCCATCTAATCTCTTCCCTTCTCTATGCCTCGCCCATGTTTACTAACCTGTCAAAACATAATCTTATGAAATTAGAAAACACCTACAATAGGATAGCCAGGTTTGCTACAGGTAACCCTTTCAGAACCCACCACTGTATTAATTTAAAGCAACTAGGCTGGCTTGAATTTCAGCAGCAACTGAAAATTAATCAACTAGCCATCACCCATAAAATACTGTATCAACCTGCCAAAACACCTATTCTATCTACTCTAATTTTCCCTTACCATAACCTAAAGTCTCTAAGATCTGCACACAAACCTCTTGTAAACACTGACAAAGCAAATAACAAGGCTGGAGATTCCCTCTTCTCCAATACTGCTGGAAAACACTGGAACCTACTTCCCTCTGAACTATCTACAATTCCCTCCACAACTCTATTTAAAAAGAAACTTAAGCTCTTCCTCAAAACACAGTGGTTGTGCCCCTGTACTAATCCTGACTGACTATCTAGCTCCTGATATATGACTCAACCTTTACCTTTAGAACCCCGCATATACTTCATCCTAACATCTAACGATCTATTTCTCCATCATAGTATTAATTACTTTGTAAAAAAAAAAAAACCCTTTACTACTAGATGTATTACATGTACATTTTGCTTTTATTCTATTTGAATGTCTACTTGTAACTGTACTTGTACTAATCAATGTCAAATGTACTGCAATTATATACTTTAATAATATGTAAACAGATATTATCTTTATCTCTTTTCTCTTTTACTATAAATGTATCTGCTTTTTAAACATGTATTACTTTGATGTGAATTTATTTTAACTGTTTGGAGCTTATCTCCCCGGGCCTCTACTGAAAATGGACATATATCCAGCTAGACTAAATAAATAAAAATAATAAATAGATGTATTAATACCTATTATAATAAACAACAATAAAACATTTAGTAGTGAAAAATATAAATAGAAATTAAATTAAAAATAAAACTAAGAATAAGTAAAAGGCAATTGTACCTAACCTGAACAACAATTAAAAACCACTGGAGGAAAAAAAAAAAAAAATAAAAAAAAAATATATATATATATATATATATATATATATATATATATATATATATATATATATGGCTCTAGGACTTTTGATCGAAATATCAAATGTCCGAATCCATTATCACCGAACATATTTTACCAAAAGTGCTTTCACCAAAAAAGCACTTACGGTAAAGTATGTTTAAAAAAAACAACAATATTAAACCTACTTCTATGCAGGGGGGCAAGCCCCCCTGCACCCCCATGTGGAGGGGCTGCTCCCTCCACACCCCTCTACTTTAATATTCTCACTCCAAGGTCGCACTACAGTGGGGAAAAGGGAATTTTCCCTTATTCGCACCATAGTACGACTGGCACAATGAGCATACTTATCCAAAAGTGTTGCTTCGGTGAACAGCACTTTCGGTTAAGTATGCTGGGGGATTTCTGCTTCGGTGGAAAGTGCATTTGGGGATCTGTATGGATCCAATATATACATATATATATATATATATATATATATATATATATATATATATATATATATATATATATATATATAATCTGTGTAGGGTTTTTAATTTTAAAACGGGCATAATTGAAATATGATAATTTATTCCGGGCCACATATAGAAGTTTCAATAAATTTGCCAATATAACTCTCTCTTTTCTAGGAATAGTGGCCATGTACCAATGAGTTCTGATTTATTTTGGCTTCTCAATTATCATAAATTTAAAAGTATGCCCGATATTCTTTCTAACATGCTTAAATAAAGCATTAGTACTATTTTTTTTTATATCGCATAAGTCTTCATATATACTTTGACTTAGTTTTCTCTCCATCTCTCCTATATAAAAACATGGACAATCCTGACACAGTGCTATATAAATTAAACCTGGAATTTGACAATTATATTTACCCCTCACAAAAAACGTATACCCTTTGAGCTTACAAGATGTCCCCACATGTATACATTTTATTTCTGGAGCCAGAGCAGTGTGTGGTTTCTTTTCTTTTTATATTTATTCTACAGTTTGTTGTTTTGTTGGTATATTACTACATGCTGTTTCTAAAGTATGACACAGATTTGTTGCATGTGAAGAGACTTGATCATAGTACCCTTCCATAGGAAAGAGTGAATTCTGAGGGAATATTATTTTAAACTACGCTTTCTTATTTGCTCCCTGTTGTTATAACCCTGCACTAGACATACTGATACAAATTAGGGCTGTAAGTAAGGCGCAATACTGATCCAAACTACAGGGATGAAAGAAATGATTTAAGCACCGTGTTATGAAGACTGAACTGGCTGAGAGAAAAAAAATCTATATCTTTAAGTAAAGCAACTTTCTTGTCTTCATGAATATCAACTTTACTTAGTAAAAAGTAGCCTTCAATTTAGCTTCACTCTAGAATGTTTCTTTGATTTTCCAAATGTGTTTAATATGGTAAAAAATGCTTATCAGATTTCTGTCTCAGCTAATTTCCCCAAGAAGCCGGCAACTAGAGGCCATAAGATACTACTACTCTCTCCCTCTCTCTCCCTCCTTCCTTCTCGCTCTCTCTCTATATATATATATATATATATGTATAGAGCTAGATACAGTAGATAGATATCTATGTAGCTATTTATATATATATATATATATATATGTATAGAGCTAGATACAGTAGATAGATATCTATGTAGCTATTTATATATATATATATATATATATGTATAGAGCTAGATACAGTAGATAGATATCTATGTAGCTATTTATATATATATATATATATATATGTATAGAGCTAGATACAGTAGATAGATATCTATGTAGCTATTTATATATATATATATATATATATATGTATAGAGCTAGATACAGTAGATAGATATCTATGTAGCTATTTATATATATATATATATATATATGTATAGAGCTAGATACAGTAGATAGATATCTATGTAGCTATTTATATATATATATATATATATATGTATAGAGCTAGATACAGTAGATAGATATCTATGTAGCTATTTATATATATATATATATATATGTATAGAGCTAGATACAGTAGATAGATATCTATGTAGCTATTTATATATATATATATATATATATGTATAGAGCTAGATACAGTAGATAGATATCTATGTAGCTATTTATATATATATATATATATATGTATAGAGCTAGATACAGTAGATAGATATCTATGTAGCTATTTATATATATATATATATATATATGTATAGAGCTAGATACAGTAGATAGATATCTATGTAGCTATTTATATATATATATATATATATATGTATAGAGCTAGATACAGTAGATAGATATCTATGTAGCTATTTATATATATATATATATATATATGTATAGAGCTAGATACAGTAGATAGATATCTATGTAGCTATTTATATATATATATATATATATATGTATAGAGCTAGATACAGTAGATAGATATCTATGTAGCTATTTATATATATATATATATATATATGTATAGAGCTAGATACAGTAGATAGATATCTATGTAGCTATTTATATATATATATATATATATATGTATAGAGCTAGATACAGTAGATAGATATCTATGTAGCTATTTATATATATATATATATATATATGTATAGAGCTAGATACAGTAGATAGATATCTATGTAGCTATTTATATATATATATATATATATATGTATAGAGCTAGATACAGTAGATAGATATCTATGTAGCTATTTATATATATATATATATATATGTATAGAGCTAGATACAGTAGATAGATATCTATGTAGCTATTTATATATATATATATATATATATGTATAGAGCTAGATACAGTAGATAGATATCTATGTATTTATATATATATATATATATATATGTATAGAGCTAGATACAGTAGATAGATATCTATGTAGCTATTTATATATATATATATATATATATGTATAGAGCTAGATACAGTAGATAGATATCTATGTAGCTATTTATATATATATATATATATATGTATAGAGCTAGATACAGTAGATAGATATCTATGTAGCTATTTATATATATATATATATATATATGTATAGAGCTAGATACAGTAGATAGATATCTATGTAGCTATTTATATATATATATATATATATGTATAGAGCTAGATACAGTAGATAGATATCTATGTAGCTATTTATATATATATATATATATATATGTATAGAGCTAGATACAGTAGATAGATATCTATGTAGCTATTTATATATATATATATATATGTATAGAGCTAGATACAGTAGATAGATATCTATGTAGCTATTTATATATATATATATATATATATGTATAGAGCTAGATACAGTAGATAGATATCTATGTAGCTATTTATATATATATATATATATATGTATAGAGCTAGATACAGTAGATAGATATCTATGTAGCTATTTATATATATATATATATATATATGTATAGAGCTAGATACAGTAGATAGATATCTATGTAGCTATTTATATATATATATATATATATATGTATAGAGCTAGATACAGTAGATAGATATCTATGTAGCTATTTATATATATATATATATATATATGTATAGAGCTAGATACAGTAGATAGATATCTATGTAGCTATTTATATATATATATATATATATGTATAGAGCTAGATACAGTAGATAGATATCTATGTAGCTATTTATA